>NC_056748.1:771970591-772165591 GCF_019279795.1 Protopterus annectens
TCCAAGGCCACATGGGATACGTTTGCATACTTTATCCTTTGACTGGGTTAGTACCACCAGTCATGTGACCTCTTTTCAGAAGAGACCCTAGGTTTCAGTCATACTGACTGGAGGAAATTTTGGCAAGAGCACTGGGAACTTCCTTTTTTTTTTTTTTTTTTTTTTTTTTTTTGAGCTGTGGAATCTTTTACATCCACCTGAGAAGCCACCAACTCTGACAGATGGTGTATGTTTAATGTCGCATTTGAAAGATGAAGTGTATGTGGAGAGAGGTACAAAGTACTTGAGTTGTTGAGATTCACATACAGGGAGGCAAAGACTGGGTAACGTATGTTAAAACCAGCGTTCATGCCCTCTTAGTAGCTGTTATGGGAGTACATTAGCCAGAAGATAGCACTTTGGGTAATAAAGACTGAGCAGTATATGCAGATTGCTGAAACATGGTTTCGATAACCAAGAAGTTTTCCTCATTTTCAGGAAGGTGATTATGCCTGGACAGGAATGATTGCTTTAAGTTAGTGGCTTAAAAGCTAGTTATGATTAGGCTGCATGCTGGTGTGATTAGTTTCCCATCTCCTACCTCTTAGCCTGCAGAACCATCTGTTCAAGGCTTGTTAGCATTTTTTCTCTGCTTCTGCTGCATCACCGTAGTTTGCTAAAAATTTTGTAGTGAATTTGTAGTGTGGAAAGAATCCTGTCGATAGGGAAGGCAAGAGGGAGCTGGAATTTATTGGAGAAAACTGGCAAAGGAACCAGAGTATTGGGAGCAAATAACTAGAGAGGGAAAGATAAATTCTTGGCATCTTCCCATTCTGTTTGGACTGCAGGGTAGATTGTCTATACTCTGATATCAATCCTTTATAGGGAAGACAGAGGAAGAAATTGGGAGATCCTAAATGCAAGACCAGCACTGGGAGAGTTTATAGTAGAATCTAGAACAGAAGCTGCTGTTAAAGAAGGAACAGTTAATAGAGCATATAAAATATTACATAATTGTAAGAAACAGAGGAGGTAAGGATGAGATGATATATGTTTGTTTCCAAAGTATGCAACAAACTCTAGAAGATTTAGGAGTCCTGCTTGGAAATGTTTACATAGATATTTTTTTTAGCCCAAATAGACTCCAGAGAATTTTTCGTCAGGTAAGCAAAATGTTGGGATGAGTGGATGGGAAGAAAGAGGTAATTTTGAACATTTTCTGGAATTGTAATGAGTTGGCATACTTTAAAGATTCCCTGAGAGAACTCTGTTAGAGATGCTGGGTGAACAAAGTAGTGTAACTAGGTAAATAATTTTTGAGCTATGACACAGAATCAGAATTCCCTAGACATGGTAAGACCTTGTTGTCTAATTATGGTGGCTGCCAAAAAAAAGCAATTACTAGAAAATGGGAATCTGTCTAAACCAACTCTACTAGAAATAGTGACTGTAGTAACAGATAAAACAACTGGAATTTGGAATCTTTTCAGAAAAGGTTAGGAGCAAATTACATAGGAAAAAATGTGAACTGTAGGAATACTACATGTAGGGGATGGATGGAGTTTAAAAGAGGGCAAGATTTGAATGAGCTATGTAATGTTTGACAATTATTGGGTAGGTTATAAGTGATGTATAATGTTTGCAGCTAAAATTATGTCAGAAAAAAATTTGTCAGTACAGTGTGTGATATAAAATGCTTCTATCTAGGACTGTCTGTATGGTTTGTTTTCATTTATGTAAATGTCATAAGTAATAAAGATGCTTCTTAAAATAAACGCTACAAAAAGAGCAACATTTTTTTTTTTGTAGTGTACTGTCCAGTGAACTTCACATCTGCATCTTTCCTCATCTGTGGGGTCCTTTTCTTTGTTTGGGAGGAGAAAGCAGGAACATCATCGTCTGTTGTGGAGCGTTACCATCTTTAGTCCTTTAACTAATGCAGTGTTTTTTAACTTGTCCCACTGCAGTGTTTCTGTATCATTCAGTCACAGTGCCATATTCTGCATCCCCCATTTTAAAAAGGAGAAAGTTACCCCTTTTTAAGCCATGACTATTCATCCTTTAAGATGGATACACTTTTTTTTTTTTATTTTTATGAAGTTCTATTTTTTGTCATTGTTCCAGCCTGACTGTTCATTTACCTCTGCCACACCATCTGCGTGTGCATATGAGGTCCCATAACCAATGTGATCCAAAGAGGTGGCTGTATGTTTACAATGCTAGATATTATTGTTGTAGTGTAACCATTTCTAGTCTGTTTTTCTAAATGTCAGTGAACTTGCTTTTTGAGTGTTTTAGTTCTGAAAAATGTCATTGGAGGCTGTGAGAAAATAATGTTTGTTCTTCTGTTCTTAGGATCAATATGGGTTGGCTAGAACAGTATGTGATCTTTTCACATGTATGACCCTTAATGGAAATGTGGAACAGTGGTTATACCAGAAACCTTTGCAGGTAAGATTGACTTCTGTATAGTTATGTTAAGTGGTATCTTAACAAATCTTGTGTGCTGTGAAGCACTGAAGTATCACAGAATAAGAAATGTAAATTCTGTTCCCACTGCTGGGAGCCAGACAGTGTCTTGGAAAACTGAATATTTAAAGCAAATTCCAAGGTCCATAGTTAACATTGCAGAGACTGAATTCAAATGTAGACAGTGTATGCAATCTCAGAGGATGCGGTATAGTCGAAGATATAGTAGCATCATTAGGAGGCGTGTGAGTCGTGGCCCCACCCCATGTAAAAACCTTTAATGACACTGCAGTGAATTTCAAGACTGGTGGTAGTTTGGCATTTTCATTATTGCAGGACTTAAAATCACAAGTTCACACTTTTGGTAAAAGTTTCTGAAAACAAAGTCCTTACCCCTGTTCACTTGACAAAGATCAGTTAGTGGCTCCGAAGATTAAGGAAGATAGCAAAGGATGATGTCCATGATCATCTAGGCAGGCTAAGGTGGGGCCCAGCTGCATACTCCACAAATCTTTTGGAGAAGAAGCTAGGGTGTAACTGCATTCTGGAGGAAGGCGGGGAACTCACCAAGCCACCAATGGGTGGTATCTTTCAGAGTAGGTTTGTAAGAGCATACACCTGTGCAGGGACTACATTGTGAGTCTTTGCAGTGAACGCAGATTAACCCATCCAGAGGTGGGGTTTGGCTAATGCATATGCAGTTGTAACAAAATTGCTGCTGAGGCACTTAAAATGTTGAATAATGTCCACTTTAGGATAATTCTCCCCTCCATACAAGGTGTAATCCTGAATAAGGCAGTGAGTGGGTTTTGCCCAAGTGGTGATACTCAAAACCACACATAAGGGCAAAACAGTTGGGGGCACTAGAAATGGTTGTGAAGTCGTTTGTGTAATCTTGACCTTCAAGGTGATCATGATTTTGCAAGATGATTCCCTGGCAACAGCTTTTAAGAGACTCGCTCATGCCAAGCTTGTCTCAAAATTCCTTTCCCATTCTTTGTGGAAGGTCTTCACCCCTCATTTTATCCAGAGGATGCTACAATCCCAAACACAGAAGCATCACCAAGAGAATCATGGCCACTCTTACCCAGGCATTATTCCACAGTAAAACAAATGAAGGAATGTAGGATTAGAAGTTGAAGGGCTAGGTGTAGTGATTTGGTTGTCATGTTTTGTGCGTGGGTTCCAGAGAATTCATTTGCAGTATAGTTCTCATAGAAGCTGTACAGCATTTACTGCTTCTCTTTGTTATCCCTCTTGAGTTGACACATGATCACTGAAAGGGAAGAATCATTCATTTGGTGAGGAAAAATGAGGGCAATGGAGGATCCCTTCTGCTGCCATAGCATTATTCAGAGTTCAAAGATTATAATTAGTACATCATACATCAATTGCATTTTTAGTATGCACTTTGTAACAAGCAAGTGTATAGCATAGAGCCTCTAGTATAGAGTGTAAGTAAATGGAGAATCCTGGATACAATCTTTGAGAAACTTTGACAGAAAAAGTCCTAAATTAGGACATTTAAGTCCATTTCATAATCCTTTGAAAAGGTGTACAAAGTGGATCACGTGACTAATCCCCAAATATCGATGAGAACAAAAAGTTGATTAAACTAGTTAAGTTTTCATTCTCACCTAGGATTTGAAATTTTAAGTCTGGGTTTGCAGAATAATTATTACAAATAGTTTTGTTTGCTTCAGGAGTAGTCTATGCAGTAAGGGTCTATTTTACATTGAGGTAAGGAGGACGTTCTGCTGCACTGCCCTCAATGGTTTCATGACAGAATTTATGCATCTGTCTTGGCTGCTGATGTTGGGTTTGGTCCCCCAAGTCTAGTTCCATATCACAGAACTGGTTGTGCTCTGCAGGGTCAACCTGAAAAGTAGTAGCTTGTAGCTATAGAATAACTGAAGTGGCAGAGCTTTGAGGCATCATCCTGTGCAAGGTTCTCCACATGGCATGCATCACCTTGGTGATTGAGTCATGGGCAAGTACTAGGCTAGCTTCCCTTGTGGGTCATTTTAAGTTTAAGCCAACTTCCCTTTTAGTGTTTGAATTAGCCTGTCTCATTTGGTGTTAGATTGACCTTCTCCCTCAAGGTCAATAAATGGATATTGCACCGAGTGATAACTGGGATCATACTGTAAATTAATTTGAAGTGGACCTTTGCATGAGATGAAACATAGGAGCTGCCTCTGTCCATTAGTAGTACAAGGGGCAGTCCTGGAATGAATTTTCTGTTCACGTCTAGAGATTCAAGCTGAGCTTGAATTGGGACAGGATGAGCTTTGTTTTATGTGGATGGGAGTCTATCCCATAGCAGGTGGGTATCCTCAGAGAGATAAACCTGTCCCTCCAGACCATTCTGCTGTTGCTGAAGTGGTTTAGATACCTAGACCAGAGTATTTCTTATGCCATTTGACTTGCTGTTGTGCAGTACATCCGTGAGTAATTGATGTTAGTCTTATTGTTATAGTTGCTGACTGGGTAAGCCCACTGGACAACAGTAGTCCCTTTTCAGGGATGACTTGGTAGCATTGTTGGTCAAGTAACTTGATGATGATACCACATGAGGATGAAAGAACCTGAACTTTGTACCTTTTGGGATGGGAAGCCTCTCATTAGCCACTCAAAGCTTTATCCTCTGAGCTAACTGTCAGGCTGTTTCTCTCCAGTCACTAGGCTCAGTCTTTGAGATTCTTCCTCCTGACTTAATTTGAATTTGTTATACCATTAGAGCAAACAGTCTGCCAGACCACAAACAATTCTTGAGTTTTCCCATTTGTTTTGTCCAGCTTGCTTCAGAAAGGGGATAAACTTAAATATTACTGTAGAACTGCATACCTTGTAAGAATGCTTGACTGGAATAAACTTCCCACTACTATTGACAGCTTGTCTAGAAAGGAAGAGAGCCTGATGTATGTGTTGAATGTTATGGAAGCTATGTTTTACAAATCCTCTAGCCACAAACATGCTGTTAGGTGGTGGTCCTTTTGGAGTTAAAGGTATACAACTACCTAGTGGTGATTCATTTTGGCCATCATTCTCAACTTCTTCAAAAGCATTATCTTTACAGCTCTGCATGTCCTCTTCTGCTGACTCAGATGGGCTATATCTGATCAGTTTAATTCTGGTTCATTGTTATGTGACATAAACAGACCCTCCTACATCTGCATTGTCTGATGGGTATAAGAATTTCAAGTTATACCATTTATTTGTCTTCTTTTAACTTTACCAGTCTTCCTAAGATTTCAGATGTTGTAACTGAGGTTACTACCTCATTGCAGCACCTATAGTTGCTTCATTCCATTAGTACAAAGTCCTTCCTAAATTCTCTTTCTTGTCTTCATTTCTATTCCCCCGAGTTCTTTATTTTCCTGAAGACTCTCACTTCTTCGTTATTTTATTGATACACTGGTCCTCCATTTCCATCTTGACTTTACCAAGCCTGGAATGATGCACCATTAGACAAACATCACCATGCCTGACAAATGCACATCTCTGTCCTGGATAAAAACAACTCCTTGTTTTCTGCACTCAGAACAGTTGGCCTTTGTCTAATGCACCTTCTCTCCCATTTCAGATTCAATTGTTTTCTGAATTCCATTAAACTTTCAGCCAGAAAATGCTTTTCTTCGTGCATGTAATGTCAAATTATGCTCTCCACCTTTTAAAATGATCTAGTTAACTGCACTGAACAGAAGTGAGATTTGGGTTTTGATCGTACAGCAGCAGATATGGACTGTAGCTTTGCATTTTCTGCATAGTGTTGTTTGCCATCAGACACTTCTAATGCCATTTCCCAATCACATCCATTGTTTATTTTACTTTTAGCATTAATTTCACTAGTGTCAAATGTTTCCTTTCCAGGAGCCTCTTACTGCAAGGACTGTATGCTGCCCTAGTTATATTTTCAATATTAAAATCCTCTGCTGTATCTCTAATTTGTATTTCTCCATTGTTACTGAATAACATCTTTTGCTTGCATACCCAAGCCTGTCTTGACTAAGTTAACCTAATTTCAGGAAGCTACTTGAGGACTACCAGAGTAATTAATTTTGCTCATGTTCCATCCCAGCTGAATCCTAATCTTCCTACCTATTTACTTCCCAATCTGCAGTTAATCCACTTAAACACATGAAAAATAAATTCATATATTTCTTTCTTTCACCCCTTACTTCTCCACCTCCCAAAAAAAAATACCTTTCCCTTTCTTACCCCTTAATACCCTTCATCGTCCACACTCTTCCTCTCATCTTACTAAACTACCCACCTTGATTCTGTCCCTTCAATCTGTTTTCTGCTTAGTAAACTACCTTTTACTCCCTCCTCATAGTCTAATACTTCTTTACTCTTGTCCATCTGTGCCAATTGATTTAAACAGTTTTTGGTTATACTGTTATTGTATTTGCATTATCTAGTCAGCAGTGTAAAACATTACACTCGTCTGTAATCTCATGTTTTTATCTTACTGTACAAGTTGCTCTGCTCCTCATTCTGCAAGTCAATACATCCTCTAACCTATGTGAATTCGGAATTTTATGCTTTATGTACTTTTATTTATTGCACAGTGTGTATCTTTGTATTTTACTATTTTCTGTAATTTTAGTATGTGGTGTATACTTTGTATCGACATATTTTGTATCATTAAGTGTATATTGCTCTGGAGCTTTCCTCCCCAGGCCTCTGCTGAAAAATGGGCTCTAATCCAAGTCTGACTTTACCAGTAAACAAAAGTTAAATAAATGAATAAATTTAACAGTTTTACAGTTTATTTTGATTTCGTATCTAATGCTTCTTGCATAAAAACGTGTAAGCTGATCGACTTCTTGTATATACCAGGTGCTAGGTTTTAAGTTCATACACAACCACATTGACTGCCTTGTTCTAAAGGCAACAGCATTTGAAAAGGCTTGCTTTTTTACAGATTTGTATTGTAAACATTACAACTGTCCTTTATCTGTTTCTACGTAGAAGGGCATTCTCTGGATGTTTCTTGCTTCCTGAACTTCAAAGCACTGCATTTATCCTCCGAAATGTATCCAAATTGAAGATGCAATTTCTTTAAAATGTTATGATTCTCTAACATTATCATGTTTTCTGAAACTGAGGATATCACTTTAACAATGGTTTGCCTTAAAGTACTTTATCTAGAATGTTGACACAGTGCAGAACTAATGACCAAGAGATTTTGGTTATTTAATAATTACTACTTTGTCATTTTCCATGTCTAGGACTCTTCTACCCTTTTTAAGAGCATCTTAGTCTGCAACAAAGGTATCTGGACTGAAACTTTGGTTTCAGTATTACTTGCCTTATTTTTGCTGGCATTTTCCATCTGGTGGTGGAACACTTCACTTTTTCATCTCCATATTTAAATACTACTACTGGATACATCTGTTCTGTGTCTTTTTCCATCTCACTTTGTTAGGTACATCTCCACAAGGTGTATGCATAGAGTATCAATCATAGCTGACCTAGAAGATTCAAGTACAAAAATACCTGCATCTGAAGTACGCTGTTTGGCAAATAAAGATGTTTTATATTAATTATTTTCCTTTTGTCCATTATCTTAACTTGCTGACCTCTATTTGGGCAGTCTTGTATCCCAGTGTTTTCCTGCCATATTTAACTACCAGATCCTTACCAGGAAGTAGCAGTCACACTCAGCTCTTAAGAGTGCTGTTTCATTTCTGCTGCGTGAAATGCTGTGTCCAAACTTAAGTCATTGCAGCACGAATGCCTTTTCTCTGTGAATTTGCTTGTAAAAGACCGACTTCCACTTGAGCAAAAATAAGTTCATTGCATGCTGTTAATGATGCTTGTCTTTTTAAGCATGCAGTATGTAACCGCTTAAAAGCGAGCCCTGCATCTGGGAGTGCCAAATGTCCATCTGTCTGATCAAAATCTGTTATGGACTCTGATATTCGAACTGTCTGAGTCAGTCAAAATTAGACTGAGCCTCATAAATCCAGTTCCTTTCTGAAGAATGTAGCATAGTCTGAAGTGGGCATACATTCACCTGTGGTTAGAGCCTGTGGTGAAATTTCCATTGCTTTGTCCATAATTTGTCCAGTAATTGACTGTGTAACTGCAAGAACATGCTTTTTCTAGCTCGGTAACCAGAGTCTAAATCACAACCTCATTTTCCATCTTTTACAGGCTTATTTTAATCAAAAATGGGATTAATCCTATAATTAGAAGCCATCCTTTGCTACCAGTGAAAAGGTTGACCAGTCTAGTTAGTTTTCTGAGACACACTGACAAGTGGAGATTATTTTGTTAAAGATTCAAGGTGCATAAGTGTCATTGAGCTGCATGCACTCACTGGTCATAGTCTAAACTGCAGCAAGAAAGTACGTAGTCATTGTCAAAGCCAAATCACTGTTGCAAAGCTGTCACAAAGCACATGCAAAACATTTTCTGTGACAAGGCTCCCAAAGAGTTCTGCATAGAAGCTGTAAACAGGAAGTAACTGTAGACTTGAATGTTTTTAAAGCAACTGACACCAATGTTTTTTAAAGCAACTGACACAGTTGCTGCCCCCTCGTAGAGCATACTTGGGATTCACTCCGTAAGGCTGCCCATACTCTTTGTAGCAGAGAGGTAAGCAGTTGGATAATTTGCTTGAATGTCTTGTACTGTATCCTTTTCAGCAACATAAAGTTAAATGTTACTGAATATTGGTGCTGTCTACATGCATCCATTGTGTTGTACAGGAGTCCTTTCTCCATTATTGGTTTGTGATGAGGAAAATGGCAGTTGAATAGGTTTGGTTTTAAGTTTTGTTGAGTATTGCCCTGGGGATCATGAAAGAATAGCCTTTAAAGTAAAACTCATGAGCAGAATGCATAGCTTAAGAGATCCCCATTGTGAGAATGGCAAGAACATTTTCTAAGCTAGTTAGCCAGATTTGGTAGGGGGTAAAAGATTTTCCTTACCTTAATTTCTGGGGTTTTTTAGTTAATCTTGGGAGGGCTTTCCTGTCTGACTTCAAACAGAAACCACTGACAGGCATAATCTGAAGTGTGGTTGACACTGCTGCAAAGTGAAAGCTTCAGTTTAGATTTTCAAGCAAACCCTGAATTGTGAAACTCACCAGCTTGTCTTTTTTTAAATAAAGTGAATTACAATTTGAAATATTTCTTGTTTACTTCAAGGTGATTTGTACACTTATCTTTGTCTTTTGTCTATAATAGAGCAGCATTGATTTGTGCTTAGTAGAGGTCATACTGCCTTTTCAATTATCAAGACACAAGGGGAGTAAAATAGCGTGCCATTTGTGCTGCTATTATAGCATTTATTCAGAAAGGTGACATTTAAGATTGGTGTGTGTTTGTGTGTGTAGCCAAGTATTGACATATAAAATTCTTTTGCATATTTCTATTGCTTTCCATGTGAAGCTGGTAGTAGGGGCCGTTTATCAATTTAACATCTAAATGCATCAAAATTAAATGAACAAAATTAGAATCCAGAAAGTGGCTTGCTTATCTGATATTGAAGAGGCGTAGAAATGTCTTTATTGGGAAAATCTCACCACTTTAATGATGCAGGAATATAAAAAAATGTACTTGTCTGACAAAAATACATTTTTTTCCTTCCTCTCCCTCAGGGATCTTAGTATTGGTGTTTCATTTAACATCCACTTTCTTAATTCTATCATTTTCAAGTGAATCTTGAAATTTGAAGGAGTACTTTTATTTATGTATGCATGTATTTTTTTTTTCCCCCAAGAAGTCTTTAAGACCACACACGCCTAATCAACTCATTAAACTTGGTTCAAGTCCCTTTCCCTGATATACAGAATAGTTTTGCTGCTGCAGTCTAGAAAAAAAAAGTATGTTTAATGATTATGATGAGAGAGAACATTCTGATGGATGTTACTGTTGGAGCTTTGAAATTGCTGTCATTTTGTTATGCACAAAAAAGATGTCTTTCAGTGTTACTCAAGGATGAGTTTGTAGGTGATTAAGGTAAACAGTTGCACTTCTAAAACAAATTGTTGTAGAGTTTTTTAATGTTTTTTAAGGTGTATAATTAATAGTATTTCATCTAGGAACCAACCATGGCTTAAAGGACAGTCTTGTACTGGGAATTTACAAACCATATTGGTTTGGGGGTTTCTTTTTGGGCACAGAAATCGGTGCTTTGCTTTGAGATGCCACACATGAGGGTAACACTGAGGTTCTTATGTTTCACCTGGGCTTCCTCAAAATCAGTTTCTTTGGAGGAATCTGAAGGGAGATTTCCTTCCAATAAAACAGTAGGCCTTTTTTTCATCCATCATTAGAAGTCGGTCCTTTTCAGGACTTTTGCAAGAAGGTGCCCTGAAGCTGAAAGTAGGTGGAGGGGTTATTGGGGCCAGAGATCCTTGCGCTGGATCTTCATTTTCAAACAGGAGTACCTGGGTGCTTTCTTTCCAGGGAGTTCTCACAGCTATTTTTTCCCTTCAGAATACAATGTATATATGGTCTGAAAAAGAACAGAATAGCAAAGTGCATCAGCATTTGAAAAGGCTATTTTGCAGATTTGTAAAAGGTTGTTTCCTTTCAGAGGAACAGGCTATTACAAATTCTCTTGTACTAAAGAAAATTGGACTCTGTAGACCAAGCCTTGATCTGTCCAGCTACAATATGGTAGGATTTGAGAGTTTAGGATGGTAGAAACCTAAGCCTTTCATGCATCTCCATCTTGAGAGACTAGGATGATAAACAAGACTGAAGGGCCAAGAAGGGTTTATTTTGGGCTCCCTATGAAGCTTGTATGGTCTCAAATTTAGAAACCACATTTCTAGTTTTATATGTTTTCCCCAGTGTTCTGAGAGTTGCAGGATCCCCCCATGTTTGTGTATGGTTTACATTTTTGTACCTGGACAGCTTTCATTCATGCACAGTTGCAAGAGTTGCTGTTTGCAGCTTTTATCCTTTCTGTATGCTTGGACCAGGTGATGAACCGAGAAAAGTGGCTTTATCCTCAGCAAAGTATCTTCTAGTAGCCCTCTTCTTAATGGAAAGGCTTGTGCTCACTATGGACTGGATGCAGCATATTGTGACCTTTTTAGTGAGTGTACCAGGGTTGACTTGCAAGATCCTTTCTCAGCATCCTGCTTCGCACAGCAGCAAGTATGATGATTCGGAATTGAATTTCAGGATGTACATTTTAAGACGTTTAAGCATTACTTAGTTTATGGCCGCAGTCAGACAGTTTATGGTTGCAGTCAGAAGAGACTGGACTGAGTTCCACCCTTGGCTAAGGAATTGATGGTGTAGATCATTGTGGGCAGGCCCCTTTTTTGCTTCTCCTCCTTACCAGGTCTTTATAGCAAGACAGATCAGACAGCAGATGGGACATGCATGTGATTTTCTGGAAATGTCCATGAAGTCTGAACCCCAGTGCACATTCTAGTCCACATTTCATCAATGTAGATAAGCTGGTGGACATCCTTTCCTGAAGAACTTTCAAAAACTAAGTCAAGGACTACTTGAGGCAGGTGTAAACAGGCCAGTTATGTGGTAAATAAGCTGAGAAGTACCTATGACCATCCCTGTACCTGTTGTACAAAAAAATATCTAGCAGTGGAAAGTAGCCACCTGGCATGTAGTTTTGCATTAATCAGTCCTCTCTGAACATCAGTGAGAGTTGAATCCAAATGTGTGTGCTCTTTTGATGTCAGTCTGCGTGTGGTTTCCCAGAAAGGGGAATATTTACATTGTAGTGCAACTTCTTGTTCCCAGTTTTGGATGATGGCATAGGATGCTTTTGCAGTATATAATGGAGTCAGTTAACTTGTTCACAGATGCAGTAACTAAATAGTACATCACTAGCAGCCTGTGTATAAAGCCGCAGTGGTAGCGTTGTCGCCTCACAGCAAGAGGTTCTCCAGTTCGATTCTCGGCTGGAGCCCCTTCTGTGTGGAGTCTGCATGTCCTCCCCGCGGTCGAGTGGCATTCAAAAGACATGTGTGAATGGGCGTCTGGCTGGCACCGTAAAATCTGCCAGTCATTAGCAGACCGGAGTTCCGCTGTGGCGACCCCTAACCAGGAAAAGCTGAAAGAAGAACTAGCAGCTTGTGTATATCCTTAGACCTGTGTGTGTGTGTGTTTTTTTTCCTACAAATAAAGGTACAAGACAGAAAATGTTAATATTCTGTAAAAGCAGATGATAAAATGCAGCAGTGATCAACACGGTCTTCCTTTCCAGTGGTTGTCAGCGTTTTAATTTGTAAACCAATGAAGTATAATGTGAAAATCCAGACTTGCATTTTTTTTTTCTGCAGATAATGCTAAATAATTCCAGACTTGCATTTTCACAAACCTGTATTACCAGTGCAAGTGTCAGTGACTTAACATGTAGCACATACTCCTTTAGTGCTGAAGATCAGAAGGCTAGGGGTTCTATTCCCATGTTTGGTTGCCTGGATTCATTTTCCAACACTATAATGCAGTATAAGGGGGCGCTGCACTCTTGAGTGTGCTGTCATTTGGATGAGATGTTAATCTTGGATCCCATCTACTTGCATTGGTGGTAGCTTAGTTGGATGTAAAAGATCCCAAGGCACTTGGAGGGAGTGGAATAGTAGGGGAAATTCCCCAGTACCCTGACCAATTTTCCTCTATAAGTATGAATACTGCCTTGGGTTGCCCCCCCACCGCCACGAAAAGAGGATGCTGGTCTTATGGGACTAACCTGGGTCAACAAGGCGTAAATAAAATAACTGCAATATTTCATTAAAATAAATTTGTAATATTGCTAGTACTTTTCATTTTTTCCCCGGATGCTTTGTCTTTGAGATATTTCAACTATGAAAGTTAACACGTACACAATAGTATCCTTCTCTCTCTCGTGTGCATGCACTTTACTAGTTATAATTTGTATGTATACAACCAGCAGCTACTGATGCACGCAACAGTTTTATTAAACTCTAGCACCTCAGCATAAGTCTTCGCGGAGTAATAGGAAGAAACAAACAACCATTCCTATTATACAAAAAGCTAACTACTGTTAACTCCACGTTAATTACAATCATTTAAAATAAATTGGACACTTCCAGTTGCACTCCTATATTTAAACCCTTTGGTAATAAAGTAGTTTATTTGGATTTGAAATTAGAAGGGATGGATGGTGAAATAATAAAAACAACTGTACATAGGAAATTAACAGAGGGTAGACAGTATTTACACTGGAATAGTTGTCATACTCCACATCTGATTTCATCTCCCTATGGAGAATTATTATATCTCCATAGACTTTGAAATGAAGAGCTGAATTTTCATACAGAAGCTCAGAAAAACTGTTAACGTTTATTAGAAGTTATGAAAAAGATTTGGCAATTGAATCACTTAAGGTGATAAATGAAAGTAACTGCACATAAAGAATAATAAAACTTAAGAGGTTAAATCTAGTGATAAAGTTGCCATTAGAGATCAGAGAAATATTTATTTTGTGACCAGTATATTTACTGATAAATTAATCAATTTATTGAAATACTATTGGCAATTTTAAGTGAAACATTTTTTTTTTTTTTTTTAATACACATCTGAAGTCCAAAAAAGAGAGGACATAATATGGGGGGGATATGTTGGTACATAGTTTTATTTATTCTTCCTACTATTCAAATGAATATGTATTTGGAAAATTCTGTGGTTGGCACCTTCTCTTGTGGAAGTTGCAGTAGTTATAAACAAGTCATACGTGTTTTGACAGGATAAATAACAATTTCATCCAAATAAGAAATTTTCATGAAGTACTGAGGGTATTATTTATGCCCGTAAATGCCCTTGTAATTTATTTTTTACTGGGGGCAAGCAAGAGTGTAGACTGCAGGAACATGTTGGAGATGCAAAAAATTAAGGCATCGTTACAGGGTACAGTTTTAGAGCAAGTGGGGGTTAAATTTGGTGAAGATCATTTACTTAAAGGAAAATTGTTGTATAAAGAAACTGTTTTAAAATATGACACATTTATTATCAAAGGGTTTTAATATAGTGTGCAATTGGAAGTGTCGAATTTAGTTTAATTTTGTTTTAATTTGATAATTGTAATTAAGGTGGAATTGATTGTGTTTACTTGCTTTGTATAAAATGAATGGTTATTTGTTCCTTCTTATTGCTCTGTGAGGGCTTATGCCGAGGCACTAGAGTTTAATAAAATTGGTTTGTGTGGCTCAGTAGCTTCTGATGATTGTGTGTGTGTGTGTGTGTGTGTGTGTGTGTGTTGCCATCATCGTCAAAGGTTTTAACCTACTGTTGAATGACTATGTAGTCCTTGGTTAGTATTTAGCCATCTGTTGCACAAATCATTTCCTTTGACATCCTTGTCCCTTCTGCTTTACCTTGATCCTCTTAAAACACCAAATTTTTGGTAGACCCCCTGTTCTCCAGTGGTAGTCCGTTGTTGACTACCAGCTGCGCCATCTCCTCCAATGACCTGCTATATTAGCAGGTGGCACTGAGCTCTCTGTCTCTGGAGGCAAGCTTAAACTGCTGCTATCCACCAGTCTCCCTTCCTTAACCATCCAAAAGGCACAAAATGGTAGAGAAGATGGAGGATAAAGCTGTCACTGCAACCCAGAGGGCCAAGTGTGAGTAGCTGCTTGGGTACGGGAATAGTAGGGCTGTTATCTTAGTGAGCAACAGTTGGCTCACTTAGTTGGGGGGGGGTCCCAGTTTAGCAATGTTCAGTGCAAGTGGTGGCTTGCATTAAAGTGGTTGACCCACAGGGACATAGGCTTGTAATGTGGTGGCTGGGTCATCACTGGGGTAGAGTTTGTTAGGGGTAAAAGCCTTCACAGACCACATCCAGAGTAATATGAGCAAGTGTTTGTAGGAAACACCTGGTAGCATGTAGCATGGGAACAAGATTATGGATGCTTTCTGTCCCTGGTATGGGGGGAGATGGCGTGCTTACTCTATCATGGTAGGTGGATAAGGTTGTTTACATTCTTCAGTCCAGGGAAGGTGAGTGGGGATGTGTCTAGCAATGGCAGTCAGCTTCACATCTGTGCAAATAGATGCGGGGGAGAGTGGGCTGAGACTCTAAGCACCCTTGTGGCTGCCTGGATGATGGTCCCCACCAGATGGTTGTTGCCCTGATCCTAGGTGAAATCCCTGCATAGGGGAAAAAGTGGGCATGTCTTACTGGAAAAGAAGCTTGATGGTCAGCAGGCAGAGGGACAACAGCATATGGGGAGGGATCCTGTAACCATTGATAGAAACTGATGCAGGCATTCGAAGCATTAGTGTACCAGTAATAGTTTTTGCAGTTAGGAATCTAAAGGAATGAAGTCTAATTTATGAAGTAACCATTCTGCCCCCCCCATGCAGATTACGTAGTTTTTAATGCTTTACTAAGAGGCTGTTGTGGTCCCAGTCCGTAATCCGCAGTACTTGATAATTATACTCCAATAAGCCTCAAGCATATTTTGTAAGGTGAGTGCAAAATTATCGAACTTTGTATATAAAAATGAGGTAATCTTCTGCATGACCTAAACTGGTACCCCCCCCCCCCCCTCCCCGCCACCACCACAAAGGTAGATTTTATATACTGGTCTCCTAAATCTTTGTAAAGAATGACTGCTTTACTGAAGGAAGGTTTTTACTTCATGCAGCATACCTAGATCTGGCTATAAGTGTTGGCACTATACCTTCATGATGACATCGTACAATAATTCTGGGATCTGAAGGTAAATGAAAGCAAGTAATTTGGTTCCATAGCTGACTCCTGTCATAGACATCAGGTGATGAGGAGAGCTCCTTATTTCCAGCCCCTTCACCAGTAGTCCCTCGTGGTTCTGTCTTGAGGACAGACCTCTCTGGCATTTTCTTTTCTCAGAGGTCAAAACTGAGCCATGTCTGTCTTGCCAAGTACAAGAAATATTGCAGATTCAAGAACGTTATCCTTAACCTCATTGATAACACACACCTGTTGAGATCACACTTTATATTGCGCACACATGCAGTAGAAATTATATTGTCTTCAGTACCAAAAATGTAGCATTCTGGCATTTGGTAGAAAGGAAAAGCCTGTTTTGTACATTAACTGAAGTTGACAACCGTGGAGTCCTTATAGGTGGATGTTCTTCATCTCACATTGCTGCAGTCCTTACACTTGGGTAGTCCGCTGTCCTCGGTCGGCCCGAATATCAAAGTATAAGGCTGACGTCGGTCAAGGCGCATTTGACTGACATCAGGACGTCAGGGTACAAATGCGCATGACCGACGTCATATCCTCAGTCTTTTTTGCCGCATGGTCCGATGCAGAAGCAGCATTGCAAGTGCCGGTTGGCGTTCTGAAATTTTTCGAATTCGGAGTTTCAGACCGAGTCAAAGTTGGCTAAGTACCCCGTTGGGGAATATTTTAGTTTTTTCTTGCCTCAGTGGTTTACCGGATGTCAGAAAAAGTGAATAACTGTATTTCTTGTGGGAAACAGATACCGCATAGAGATTATCATACTTTGTGTATTCCTTGTTTAGGGCCTGAGCACGACGTTGTTGGGTGTCGCTCTTGTGCTAGATTCAATAAGCGCACTATAAAGAGAAGGTTAGATTGTGCCAGGTTAGTCTTCGGGAAGCGGTGTAATTATAAAATGCCGTCGGATGCTCCGACGCCCGCTTCTTCGAAGAAGCGCAAGGACAAAGCTACTAAGCCTAGGCTAGAAGAACCGTCTGTTCCGGATGCCGGTTCTTTAGAGGTGTCGGTGGAGCCAGTGGTTCCGCCGGAGGTTTCTTTGGAGTCCCAGGGAGAGACTTTGTTATTGCAGGATGTGGCCTCTCAGGAGGCAGGGCAGGCCGAAGGGGCTTCTCAGGTTACTGTACTCCCCTCCCTTCCTAGGGTGGTTAGGCCCTCTCCTTCTGTTTCCAAGGCTTCTCCCAGAGGCAGGCCAGGTTTAGCTTCAGTTGGTGTCACCCCTAGTTCTTCAGGAACTGTGCCCAAGAAGCATATGCTTAAAATGGCAGAAGATTTGATTACTTTGATTAGAGGTTCTTTGCCCCCTCCTGATAAGAGACCAAGGGTGGAACCTGAGCTAGGGAGTTTTGAGCAGGCTTCGGATGTTTCAGAGTCTTGACTGAAGACTTGCAGGAGTATTCTCCTTATTCTGATTCTGATGTGGATGATTCTACTCCTTCTGCTTCTCCTCCTGAGGATTTTTCTTTTTCAGAGACTCTTCATTCCATGAGGGAGCATTTTAAGTGGGAAGGTCAGGACTTCTCTGATTCCAGGAAAAGGCTTAGGGAATTTTTGATTTTACCCCATCATAGGCCTTTGGCTATTCCTCCTGTTCTGGATGTGGTGGAAGATGTTTTTGCAGAGGCTTCTCTTAATCCTGATTCTTTGCCTCCTGCTCCTGTTAAACCGGATAGGTATTACAGGGTGCCTGAAGCTCATAAGTATCTTTTTAAGAGTCCTAGGGCAGACCCAGAAACTGTTAGTCAGGGGCCTAAAGGTGTTAAGGCTTCTGTTGTAAAAAAATCCGGTTCCTCCAGATAAAGAGGCCAGGGCTTTGGATAGATGGGGAAAGAAAGTTTATACTTCTTCCACCCTAGCTATGAGGGCTTTGAATTGCCAGTTTCACATGTTGAAATACCAAAATTATCTCCTTTCACAATTGAAGTCTAAGGTAGATGCTCTGGCGGAAGGTATTGAGTGTAAAGAGTTACAAGATTTAGTACATGTTTCTGAACAGGTGGGTAAGCATTCTTTGCAATGTGGTTTTGATGCTGTACAGGCCTCGTCTAGGGTGGCTGCCACTGGGTCAGTTCTTCAGGCACGCCTGGCTGAGGGATCAGAATTTATCTGACCATGTTAAGACAAGGATTTTAGATGCTCCTTTACAATCTGATGTGTTTGGTTCTCCTGTTGAGGCAATCTTAAAGAAAATGGAAGACAAGGCTAAGTCTATGCAGACTGTTAAAGATTTTTTGCAGGTTCAGCCTCCGAAGTTTAGTAGAAATTGGCCTACCAAGGGGTGGGCGTATCCTTCTTATGATTCCCAGTCTAGGGGTAGGTCTAGACGTGGTAGGGGCAGAGCTCAGGGCTCTTTCAGGCCTAGAACAGGGAGTTCACCTGCACAGTCTTCGGGTGAGGGCAGGGGTCAGTCCTTTCGTAAACAGACCCAATGACCTACCTTTTCAGCTGCCAGAGCCTTCTCGTCTGGCAGCACCTTTGGGAGGAAGGTTGGCACTTTTCAAGGAAAATTGGAGTTTGATTACCCAAGACAGATGGGTATTGGATATCATACACCACGGTTACAGGTTTTATTTCCATGCCTTGCCTCCTTTCAAAGGCATGCCAGACGTTCCTCCTCAACAAAGAATAGAGGCTCACAAACAAATTTCTCTGTTACTTCAAATAGGGGCCATACAGCCGGTCCCTATGCCAGAAGTGGGCCTAGGATTTTATTCTCGCCTGTTCCTAGTACCAAAGAAAGGGAACACGTGGAGACCAATTTTGGATTTATCTACCCTCAACACTTATCTGGACATTCCCAAGTTCAAAATGTTGACGTTACAACAGCTTTTACCTCTGCTGGGCAAAGATCATTGGATGGTAACTTTGGATCTCAAGGAGGCTTACCTTCATGTTCCTATCAGACTGAGTTGCAGGAAGTATCTGCGTTTTCGAGCTGGGACTTCTCATTATCAGTTCTCTGCATTGCCCTTTGGCTTATCTACTGCCCAGAGTGTTCACGAAAGTTCTGGCTCCAGTGATAGCTTTCCTCAGGCTAAAAGGAATACAGATCTATCCTTATTTGGACGATTGCCTGATTCTGGCTCAAGGAAGGGACGAGCTTCTTCATCATTTGGAATATGTGATAGCAGTGCTAAGATGCCTGGGGTATTCTGTGAACGAAATAAAGTCCAGTCTAGTACCCTCTCAGGACATGTGCTTTCTGGGTGCGAGACTGAATACAGCATCCCAGATGGCCTTTTTGACCCCGGACAAACAAAAGAATCTTTCCCTTTACTTTCATCAATTGTCTCATCAGTCCAGGCTGACTGCAAGGACAGTCCTTCAAGCCTTGGGGTTCATGGCATCTTGTATTCTGGTGCTTCCCAATGCCAAACTGCATATGAGGAAGTTACAATGGTATCTCAAAAATGTATGGACACAGCACTGCTAGGATCTGGACACTGTCATTCAAATAATACCTTGCATTCAAAAGGAATTGTTGTGGTGGGCTCAGGAATGTCACCTAAACAAGGGACTCTCTGTGACCCGGCCAGAGGCGAGTCAGATTCTAACGACAGATGCCTCAGACAAAGCTTGGGGAGCTCATCTGAATGGAAAGTGGATACAAGAAGTGGCCTGCCAGACTACAACATCTACATATCAACTTGAAGGAGATGTTAGCAGTCCAGTTTGCATTAATAGCTTTCAAGGATTTACTTCTTCCAGGGCAGGTGTTGATTCTAACAGACAACACAACTGTCATGTGGTACATCAACAAGCAGGGGGGAACACATTCTTATCCTCTATGCAGGCAAGCAATGATTTTGTGGGAGACTGCTCTCAGTTTACAGCTAAATCTTCAGGCAAGGTTTCTGCCGGGAGCACAGAACTCCTTAGCAGATGTGTTGAGCAGACGAATTATGGATCCCCACGAGTGGAAATTGGATCCTCATGTATTTCAGAGATTGACAGTGTCATGGGGAACTCCAGACACAGATCTGTTCGCTTCTCCACTAAACCACCAGCTGCCAAAGTTTTGCACGAAAAGGTTTCATCCCACAGCTTGGAAAGTGGATGCTCTTTCTTTCAATTGGAGCAATCTTCATATGTATGCCTTTCCACCTCTGCCTCTCCTCCCAAAGGTACTACTAAAGGCCAGACAGGACAAGCCAAGGATGATTTTGATAGCTCCAGATTGGCCTCGACAGCATTGGTACCCATTACTGAGAAGCCTGGTACGGGAGCCTCCATGGCCTTTGCCTTCGATTCCACACCTGTTGTCTCAGGAGGACAGTCATTTGCTCAATGTCAAGCTTCACTCTCTTCACCTAACAGCCTGGCATATTCTGTTTTGAACCATAGTGTGTCTCAACTTCCACAGCAAGTTTTGAATGTTATTTTGGAAGCTAGAAGGCCTAGTACAAGGAAAGTGTACGCAGATAAATGGAAGAGATTTTTATTTTGGAGTGCAGCAAAGGATTTGGATGTTTCTGAGCCTAATTTGTGTGGCTCTTCAATATCTTACTGAGTTACTGGACAAAGGTTTGTCCTTCTCTTCTATTAAGGTTCATGCTGCAGCAATTTCGGCTCACTATGATTGTGACCCACCATTGTTTTCTCATCCTTTGTTCAAGCAATTTCTTAGAGGGGCAAAGAATATAAGACCCCCACGTAGAGCTCCTACTCCTGCTTGGGATCTCAATTTTGTGTTGGAGAAACTCACTCTACAACCTTTTGAGCCTGCAGCTACTACCGAGTTGAAATATTTATCATGGAAGACTGCTTTTTGTTGGCCATTACCTCTGCAAGAAGGGTTTCTGAGTTGCAGGCCCTTATGGCGGTTGAGCCTTTCTTAATTTTCCATAAGGATAGGGTATCTTTACGTACTAATCCTTCCTTTATGCCTAAAGTGGTTTCTAGTGTGGCTTTAAACCAAACTATTCATTTGCCTACTTTTTATGCAAATCCCCAAAATAAAGGGGAAAAGATTTTGCACACTTTAGATGTACACAGGCAGTTGCGATATTATTTGGACAGAACTAAAGGGTTCAGGCAGTCTCAGCAGTTATTTGTTTCTTTTGCTTTGAGTTCTCAGGGCAAGCCTGTGTCAAAACAAACTATTTCTAAGTGGATTGGGTTTTGCATTGCTTTCTGTTATTCCCATCATGGCAAGGAGATTCCAGCTGGGATTAGGCCTCATTCCACTAGGGCTACTGCCACTTGACAGCTTTTTGAGGGGTGGCAACTAAGGATATTTTGGAGGCAGCTACTTGGAGTTCAGTGCATACTTTCTCTAGGCATTATCACCTACCACTTTATTCTAAATCTAGGGCTGGTTTTGCCACTGCTGTTTTGCAGGGCATTTTGGCAGCTCCTGCTTCCTTATAGTTTGGCCATCCTCCCTTACCTCTGCTTTGGGATTCTACCCAAGTGTAAGGACTGCAGCAATGTGAGATGAAGAACATAGTACAGTTTTGTACCTACCATAAATGTAGATGTTCGAAGATCCACATTGCTGCAGTCCAATTTACCCTCCCTCCTTCCCCTCTGTAGTTAGAGGCGGTTGTGTGGGTTGGGTGGTCAATATATTGTATATTGTATATATTGTACATATTTTTAGTGCTAGGATGGTTGGTTGTTTGTTTGCTGTCTTTTGGTTTTGACCTTTCTTTTTAGGGTCTTCTGACATCTGGGGCAAGAAAAGACTGAGGATATGACGTCGGTCATGCGCATTTGTACCCTGACGTCCTGATGTCAGTCAAATGCGCCTTGACCGACGTCAGCCTTATACTTTGATATTCGGGCTGACCGAGGACAGCGGACTACCCAAGTGTAAGGACTGCAGCAATGTGGATCTTCGAACATCTACATTTATGGTAGGTACAAAACTGTACTTTATCTTTTGTCTGATGTCAGTATAGCTGATACTGTCTGCAAAACATAGTCTTGCCCACTGGATCTTCCATGTGTTTGAGCCATACAAGAGAAGTAATTCTCTCCACCCACTCCCCCATATTGTTCTTATTAGGTTACTTACAGTACACGTGACTGTATCCTGTTTTGTAACCTACTTGCTTTCCGTATGGGAATGTGAGAAGAAGATATGAAGATTCCTTACAGAGAGTCAAAAGGCTTATATTGTGGCCAGTGACTACATCAGCTCTCCCTCTTTGTATTTTATGCCCTCTTAGAAAAGTCCTCTGCCTTATGTACACGAAATTAAATTACTTTTTGAAGCCCATTGTTCTGGTGACCTTCACACTGTGAAGTATGTTTGAGTTTAACCCCATCATGAAACATGACAGCACTTTCCATGCTTGTGGAATAAAACTCTCCCTCTCAATTTAAAAACTCTGTTCATACCCTCAAAAATTAGATGACTGTGGGGACACCTGTAAATTTCAAAAAGGGATAGAAATCGTCAAGCTGGTTGATAGCATTGTGTGCGTATCGATATTTATAGGTTGTATGATCTATTGTGTGTGTGATTGTAACTTAAATGGTTCTTTACTCAGCAGCACTGGGTTTGCTGTGGTTGAACATCCTCTTCATTCAGTGTGTCATGAATAAGAATTTTAATTTGCAAGTGCAAGAAAATTAGCCATTGAATTTGTTTTAAACAGTGTAGTATTACTCTTGAACATGGAAAATGTTAACTGCCTGTTGTATTGCTCAGTATACTACAGTAGGTTTATTTGCACTGTACAAGTGATGTTGAAGAATGTTTATTTTTGTTTTTATAGTTATGAAGCAACTTCGATAAACAGCAAATTTTTATCCAAAATTGAAGATCTGCAACTTTTGTTAAAGCGCATCTGAACACACGATTATAATTTGGGATTTTTCCATTCTCTTTTGTGAAATCAAAGGAAAAAGTACCATCATCTAATGATTTCAATTTCTCATGCCCTGTTTAAGCTTTTACTTGCTGCATTAGTGTACCTTTAAGCATACAGCATCTTATGTTGCATTGATTGTAATCTGAAGTAAGCACTTGATAATGTAGTTTTTTCTTCCTGATTTTTTGAGATTATGTATTGATATCCAGTGAGGGCAGTGCTAGTTAAGGCAGGTTTGTAACATTTTTTCATGATCCATGGGCACTTAAAGGACTTTTCATTAAGTTCTCAGTTGGAGTTGAAGGTGCTGTGTACAAGTAATGAAATTGTTCCCAGCTAACTAGTATATTTCAAAAAGACAGTCCAGGGATCTGCCCTGCCCCCCACCCTACATACACTCTTGTCTCTTGTATTAAGCTATTTAGTGCCATTGCCACTTATGTGCTAGAGTCTGAGACACTTTTTTACATAATGTCCTGTGAAGTCCACTAAAACCTAGTATGTCTGGCCCATAGTTCATTTTATGAATTTTGAGCTGGCTTTTAGTGCCACTGATTTGTGAATTTGAGCCATTGTTGAAATAGTCCAATATTTTCTAAAGTTAAGCTATCTTGTTACAAGAGCCATAATTTGCCCTGAAGGTTTATAGAGATGTTAAATTTGCAGAATCAGCAAACATTTTAATGTTTCATTAGTTGGACAACCTTGTTTTGACAAGAGGTTTGTTGCTGTTTTTAGTGAATGTGACTTGACTTAAATGTTAGCATGGTTACTGCTGTTTGTTTCAAATGGAAGAAAATTTAGCAGTTTCCTTTTTAAATGAAATTTTTAATCTTATCTTTTCTAAGGTGCAATAAAGGTGTAGTTCTGTAAAGTACACTAGACTAACTTTTATTGCTGATAAAAAAGAAAAAAAAAATTACTACTGCCGTCAAGAAAACTGCCTGTCTTATGTCAAAGAAAACTGGCTACTTCAGGATGCAGCTCACTGAAGTGAACAAAACTCAGTTTAGGGCTCTCAAGAGTAGAGGGTGGGACCTCTTGTTAGCTGCACCTTCTATTCACAAAGTCCTAAAATGTATTCAAAAGATACAAAAATGGAGTCCTGGTTTTCCATAGACTAAGGTTTGGCTGTAGGCCTTAATGCTCAATAATGGGACCAGACATGATATCTTAAGACCCTTTGCAGGTTTATCATGCCTTGTGGAGAAAGAGATATTTATATTAAAGCTAACTAGAACTTAAAACACGTCATTAAAGATCAGGTTGGTCAGGGAACTTCATTAGGTGGATGAACTTGCCACAAGCTTGCATTAATACGAGTTGAACATTTTGCCGTTGAAACCAGGTTTTTGAAACACAGCAAAGACTTCTGTCCCAAACAGTTTTCATAGTTTACACTATGCAAATGTTTCTGTATTAGGTGCCATGTATTCTTTGTAGGCTGCTGCTAATAAGTCTCTCATTAGTCAAGGTGAACAGCTGACCTAATTAATGGGAATAGTACAGTGCAGAGAAATGTACTTTTATTTTTTTATTTTAAGGGAAGAGACGATTGGAAATTCAGTCATAGAAATGTTTGCACAGCGTGGTTACTGTCTTTCACATTGTTCAGAATATCAGCCTAGGTTTATTTGCTTTGTACTCCCAAATTATTAAATGTTACCTGTTAAAGTTTAGAATAGGAGGATGAAATAAATAAAATGCATAGTATATTCATCAGGGTTGCATTTGTACGAGACGGACTTGGCCTGCTTGCTTGGTTCGAATATTGACATAATGTTTTTCCCGGCCTTTGCAGTAATTCATTTGAGAGCTGCAAGTGTTGATAAATTTGGGACTTTTTGTGATTTAGTACTGTACCACTCTACACCCACTCAGTAGTTTTACATACAATACAGAGTGATGATCTAGAGCCTGTGAACTGGTAAAACCTTTTTCTTTTGTGTATTTTGGATAGTGACTGTCAGAATATAATTTAGTAATTTATGTACCTTACAAAGCTAATGAAATTTTTTTCTGTTGCATGCAGTTCATGTATAACCACAGTATGTGAATAGGTTCAGTACAGTGTCCCCTTTATTAAAAGAAAACTGTTTCGGTTACACTTGTATCTTGTGGTAAAATGTCACAAACAAACTCAAATTCAGAACATGTGGGGCTTGTAAATTGTGCAAGAGTTACCAGAGCCTTACCACTTCCCTATTTGTTTGCATGTTTTTGGAAGCCAGATGTGTTCTACTCATGCATACATATTCTTCTAGCTAGAATTATGGAATTTTGCATATTCCACACCGGGGATGTGGAGGTGCACATGTTTTCATCTGTAACCTACTGATATTTGTCAGAGCATCACCCCAGTAGGGCTATGTCTTTCAGTGCCAAGGGTGGTTTTTTGTAAGGTACTGTGTTGGCAAATTCTAAGCACTTTGAGTTTTACAGCTCTCTTTTTATGATCAGTACTATGTGGCATTTGAAGTGGGGAAATATGACCTAATGCAGATTTTGTATGTCTGTTGAAAATTTTACACTCCCATTGCTGTTTCTTTTTAATCTGGGCATCCAAAATTCTACTTTCTTATTTGGAAGTAGTTGTGCTCATCTAATAAGCTAATAAAACTCTCAAAATTGTTAATTTTGTTTGTTGTACAAATTTACTGTTATTTTTTCTGGATGTTTAGAAATGTCTGTATACAACTGTTCATCTTCCTCTTAACATGACTGACTTGCTGCACAGCTATAATGACAGGAAGGAGCAGATTTTGTCACTTTTTAATGGTAGACAGGTTCATATGCCATCTGACTCAAATATAAGCAAAGGTAAGCAATGTAGGTTCCTACCATAACATATTTTCATCAATCTCTTTAATAGGAGGCTGCCCATTTTATGTTTGGGGATGTCATAGATGAGGTCTGCATTAGCAGAAATCCTTTCACATGAGTGATATTAGGCTATTATATGATGGAACAAAATTTAATATCAATCTTTAGATGTCAGTTTGAAGCATCCTGTACCTTTGACTAGTCTGTCAGTTTAGGACATTAAGTTATGGCTGAGTTGCTAATGAGCTTTGGTCTGTAGTCCTGCGTTTGCTTTCCTTTGTTGAGGTTTGCCTTCTGTAAGTCTGTGAAGTTTTAAGCAGATGGTCTTCCATGAAAAAGACACTTGTGCATCGTCGATTTACTCAACATATAAAACAAAAAAGGTTAAATGTAGCTACATGATCAAGTGGCATTCTTAAAGATGCGGACTCCAGTTACCAGAATACAATATCTTTTGTTCCTCATACAACCTTCCCAAAAAGACAGGGTTATGAGGAAACAATGTACTGAGTGGAGGTAGTAAAGCTACAAATAGCTTTGTGTACAAACTCAAGGGACTTTCTGGACCCATTTTCATTGAAGCATCTTGTATCCCGCATGAACCACCTCCTGCTACTTACTGCCATTGTCTTACTCCCACACCTTTAAATTTTCAAAACAATCCTAGAGGAAGATTCTGAATATTACTCTACCCTGGAACTCCAGGCTGTGATAAATTTCAAATTTTAACTTTGTGCCTTGGTACACTGCAAACATAGAAATAAAAATGTGCTAGTAAATAGTGGTAAAACATCAGTGGCAAGTAGATAGTGTAAGCAAAACTAGAGTAGACTTTATGAAATGGTTATTCTGCAGCCTCTTAAGAGCCTAGAGTTGAGTAACCCTGTATATCTGTGAGCTCCACGAGAGGAAAGGAGGTGTGAGAGAGAGAGACTGAACACCAGAAGATTTAAACTCTGTACCATTTTCTTTGCATCTAAACTTGGAGGTCAAGCTTAGGTGGCGGAGAGGTTAAGGTCTGTCACATGTTGGACCTAGAGCTTTGATGCATTTAATAATCCATTCAAGATTATCATTGAAACCCCGCAGTATTGGGATGATTCTTCATATTTAGAACGAGTAAACATGGCAGCAAAGCTCAGCCCCAACTAGATGTACTCTAGGTAAGTTGAAAAGACGAGGTAACTGATATTGCAGTTTCTAAAGCACAAGAAAGCAAAGGCATAAACCACTATACAAGGCCCATCCGAAGGTAGTAAGTTTAACTCCTCAGCCCTTTAAATGAAAATGGGAAGACTACTACAGCTGGCTGTATTTTCTTTGACTCCAAAAGACTCTGTCCCTTTGACACAGATTGCACCGTGTTCTTTTTGAAGATGACATTTGAACCAAAAGTGGATTAGTAGAGACTAAGGGGAAGCTGTTTATGTACATTGCCTTTGTTGTAGCCAGTTGAACCTCCAGTAACTATCCTTATTGTATAGACATGTTGCAGTAACCACACTTCCAGCTTCAAGGTAATATAGAGTAGTCCTGAGGGGGGAGGTTGAGAGATAACTGGGCATCAACTTCATTAATGGATACCATACCCCTTCAGTCATGACTTCTGATAGAAACCTTTGCATTTGTGTAATGTAGAAAATGCAGGATTGAGCCCTGCACAATTTTACTGGTCAGAAGTTAGCTTTCGGGGTAGGGTTCTTTTGCAAGTACTAACTTTGCAGTCTTATGGGTTTAAAGCAAAACACTGGAAGAAAGATCATAGTATGTAGACACACTAGCACAACACCATGGTCTGTGGAGTCAGATGCTGCAAAGGATGACTAAAAACAATGTCTCGCTACACAGTGTTAATTTACAGCCCTAGTGAGGGCAGTCTTAATGCTGCCTTGGATCCTGGGGTCATCATAGCTTCTAAAAGATTCAGACTAAATGCCAACAACCTTAAGTTCCCTAAATGGGACGATTGATGGACAGATTTTCAGGACTGTGTGGCTCCATTGCGGCCCTTCATAAGGACTGAGCTAACAAATCCATAGTACAAATGAAGTACCACTACTTATGTGAAGTCCTAATAGTTTGGAAAATATCCAGATCTAGTTCTAGACTATCTAGATGAGATGTAGTGGCTAGGGAAGGACCAGAGTTCAGTCTGTAGACACGAGCCTCATCATTTATATGACCACAGAACAGCACATATGCTAAAACACCATTTCCAGTTAGGTTGAGCCTGGACTTTCTTACTGCACATTTTAGTAAATGCTCCCTGACTGCTTTTTGTGTGGTGTACCTGCAGAAAAGGGTATCCATGTCATAGTCCAGAGATAAATCCTTCCTGTTGACAAAGATTGGCTAGACTGCACAACCTGTTGACCACACAAGATTATCTTGTCAGATCAGTAGCATGTAGATCTCAAAGTACAGAGGTGCCTTTTATCTGGGTGCTCCTCTGGTAAATAAAATTTTGTTCTACCAGTTTGTCCTTGATGGTGAAATTTTCTCTAGTGGACTGTTCTTTGCACCCATCCCCCAAAAGGGTACAGAGCCCGTGATCATACCGGGGCTTTTTAGCAAAATAAGAGTCCATGTGAGGAAAGAGGATGAATATTTCCTCCCACCAGAGGAAGTGAAATGTCCGTTAAGTGCTCTTCCTGTCCCCACCCCTCTTCACATTCCTGATCTCACTACTTGGAGAATAGGCTTTCCCATTACATGTACAACAGGTCCAACCTGATTATCGGCAGTTAGGCAAGAGAGAGATCTGTAGACTACATATTGGTATTCTAGGCAGTCCTTTTTATGATGATTTCTCTAGTTGCTAGTGGCCAGACCCAAATAGTAATCTTTCAGAGATCAGCTTCTCTTGTGGGGCAGCATAGTATCCCTCTGGCAGTAGAAGGAAATTCATTTTATTCATATCTCCTCATTCTAAAGGGTGGCAGGTGGAGATCAAAGTCTGGCTGTATCAAGATTTAAACAAGTTCGTAAGAGTGACCATGTTGAAGATGTTGAACTTTCGTTAACTATTGTTGCTTGTTGTGCCAGCAGTGCTCTTGGAAAAGTTTGCTGTTGATTCACACGGGATACATTGTACAGGCAAATGAGAAAATGTAATGGATTTTGATTGCAACGCTGTCTTGCCAAATGAAAATGTACAAAACACTCTCAAAAGTAAATTCACTGAGAAACAAATCTTGTTGGGAACAAGTTTGTCAGAACAGAATGAAAAGTTTATTGAAGTATTGCAAAAGCAAACCTAAAATGGCAGACTGCATGGTTGTTTATATGCATTAATAAAAATTATTCTCTGCTGATGTAGTACCTTCTGGAATATTTTTTTTCCAGTCACAATTTGTAACGGACAGATTATGCAGTAACTATTATCTAGATTGACAGGTCAGATTTGTTACACCCGAAGGTTATCTTAACTTCTGAACATGTTTAACACTCATTCGTTACAGCATTTGTAATGAAAGGTCAAAACACACCAAGGTGCTCATGTTTCGAACTCTTCTTGTTGAGCAGTGTTCCATAATATGGAAGGCAGAGCTGTGTCATTTTACCTAGACCAGCAGTATGCTGCAGCAGCAGCATGTCTCATGGCAAACATGTTTCCTGATCCAACTTGTCTGTAAGTTATGTCTAAAGTTAATGTTCACAAAACATTTTCTGGCCTAGGTTGCTCAGAGGCAATCCCCCAGATTCTGCATGCCTTGCACTGCGTGCAGCATCAGTGCAGGAGCTCCAGCAGACAATGTATCTGCCGTGCGATCAAAGAACAGCTTTCAGGGGCATGCACGAGTGCTCCTCCACCACTTCTGCATGGACTAAGCCCCTGTATGCAAATCACCTCATTTGCAGGAGAAATCCATGCAAATGAGGTGAATTTGCGATCCAGGAAGCTTGCAACCAGCCATGCAGGACTAGTGCAATCTGCAGAAATGTACTCTGTTAGTAAGAGTGCATTTCTGCAAAATCCATAACAGAGCCGTGACAGCTCCAAGTAAAGGCTGCCTGCATATCACTGAGGAAGTATGCCAATGGCCAAGTATAAGGCCATTGGCATTGCAAAAAAAAAAAGTTATATATTTTTTTTAGCCGATCTCTGCTGTTTAAGCATAGGGCAGCGGAGCGCAAACAGGATCAAGGGGGAAAATAAATCTAAAATAAGCATTCTAACTAAAATCACTATTTTGCCATTCAAGTCAATTGCAGGCAGAAGACAACATGGCCAGTGAGTAGTTGTTGCGAAGGGGGGAGGCTCTGTATGAGACATGTAACTATGCATTAGCAGGCAATCCTATGCAAATGAGGGGAATGATGGTGAATCCCAGTTTTCCCCAGCATGCTAGTCGGGTCCCAACAGTGTAAGAGTAGGACTAGCTTGGTGCAAGCCTAGGAGTTAGCTGACATGGGTGGGGTGTCGGGCATACTGTAAGCGGATTGGATCTGTGTGGCTCAGGTTTGCTCCTAGCTAAGCAAGGGGATATGTCTGACTCTGCCTAGCAATTCTGTACATTGCCTACGCGGGTGTGTGCACCGCGCTCCGGGTTTGAAAGGTTTAAAAAAAAGTTAAACCCGGAAATAGCTCTGTGCACATTTGAGCTCTCTGTTTGCGTTGTGTGCCCCTGGGCACAGAGGAGGGCAATGGGAAGGGAAACAGCAGTAGGAAGGTAATCTAGGAGAACTAGCATAGCTGGCAGGTGAAATGTATCAGAATCGGCCAATTACATGGGCAGCAGCCCAGCCCAGAACACTACTATAAACTATGCAAACTCCTTCCCCTCTGGATTTTCCCACACTCTTCACCACCAGTGTAAACAAGTGGGGAACTTTTAACACTGACAACAGCAAAATGATAGGGGCTGCAATAGCTATCTTAACAACAACTTGTGGAAGAGGCTGAGGGTGGTGAGGATGTGAATGCTGTCAACCAACCCACAGTGAGGAGACTGAGAAGTGTGTGCAGACCCAGGGGTAACCTACCAGGGGCTACATGAGCTGGAGATAGTGGAGCACTATAGGATAGACAGGGACCTCCTGCAGCAAATTGTTGAGCTGTGCAGGCCATGCCTGACACATAACTAACAGAGGGGAACTCATCCCATTGGATACCAAGTTATGTGTAGGCCTAAGAATACTAGCTACAGGTAACTTCCAAAGGCCAACTGGGGATATGATGGAGATCTCACAGGCATCAGCATCCAGGGTACTACACCAGTTCCTGGATGCCATGTCAGCACATGTCTGTGAGCACGTATATTTCCCCAACACCCGTGAGGCATTGGCCAGCAATATGCAACTGTTACACCAAATAGAATACCCTGAGGGTAGTGGGTGCTATAGACTGCACGCACATACACATCAAAGCACCACCCAGTGAGTAAGGGTAAGGTCTACATCAACTGCAAGGGCTTCCCTTCCTTCAACTGCCAGGTCGTGTGTGATGACCAGGGCATAATAATGAATGTGTGTGCTGGTTGCCCTGGAAGCTATCACGATTCCTACGTCTGGCAACTGTACCAGAGATTTGCCAATGAGGACCTCCCTCACTGTCACCTAGTGGGGGATGCTGGATATGCACTGGAGCCGTGGCTGATGACACCCATCAGAAATGCACACACCTGAACAAGAAATCCATAATGAGGCACACGCACAGACCAGAATTATAGTAGGTGTGTTTGTGATGCTCATGTCACTGTTCTGGTGCCTGGACACATCCGGTGGAGCCTTGCAGTACTCACCAGCTACATGTACCCAAATTGTCCTTGTATGTACCATGCTACACAATATGATCCTGTGGAAATAGCTGCAGCAGGAACAGCATGGGGCAGGGCCACACAGCTCCCCCCCCCACCACCACCACCATTGCCAGGGCCTGCAAAGGCACAGTGTGACTGGGAGGAGGAACAAACCTGAGCCTGCCCCAGTAGGCATGTTCATTATGCCCTAGCGTTGGCAAGAGGCAACGCATATCACATACACTGACACAGGAGGGACCCAGGGAATAACGCCTCTCCCTGATTATCACAGTAAAAAGGATGCCAAACATTACACTATCTGTGCTCAACCATGTGTAGGGAGTGTACTATGTGCATCCGACATAGGCTGCCCTGCAGCACCACCTTCAATACTGAGACCCCTACAAGGTAAGTGACTCGCACATGCCAGTCAGGGGGGTTCACATACCCAGCAACAGTCACAGCCAGAAGGACAGGTGTAAACAAATGCAAACAAAGGCTGTGCTATGGCCTCTGAATGCCTATGGGTAACTTCCCCCACCAGGCCTACACAGACTACAGCAGGTCAGGCAGTGGGATGTTGGTTCTGAAGGGTAGGAAGTCAGAAACTTAATGTGTAGGTAAATCAAAGCTAAGATCTGTAGTACACTGGTATGCCTCTAGTCAGCATGATAGGTAAGAATACAGAATGAAATGGAGTACCTGACATACCAGTACAGTCTCAGCAAATGTGTACAAGTGTCAGGTGTGCCCCCCATCCTACATATTAACAATTGGCTTAATGTCTGGTGTCATTCTAAGGGGATCCAGTGTCTGTCTGCCTGGGATGACATGCTTGACAAGCCACGCTGCTTCACAAGGGACGGCGTGCACCTGTCACCCCTGGGATTCCGGATATTGGCTAAGGCTCTTACCTCCCCCATAGTGCCTTTTTTAGGCAAGGCTCAAATTCTAAACCTATCACCCTAGAAAACAAAAATGGGAAGAAACTGAGGGTAATGCTGCTCAATGCCAGAAGTCTAAATCTCAAAATGCACGCACTCGAGGCCCTTCTCAGTATGGAGAACATCTATGTCTGTGCTGTAACTGAAACCTGGTTCAAGGCTCCTGAGAGCACCCCGGCACTGTTAGGTTTTACCTCATATCATGCGTTCCGGCCCGAAAACCCGGACCACACCACAAAAGGAGGGGGTGTATCCATATTCATAAAGGATACCCACACCTCCAGGTTGGTGGCAACGCACGAAGCTTCGGAAACCATCCAGGTGCAACTATAACCATAGGTAAAACTGCTGTACAAATTGTAGCATGCTACAGGCCATCCTCTCAAACTCGGGAACCCCACACAGCCTTCCTGAAGACACTGGAGGGTATAAATGTATCTCCAAACACCATCATATTGGGTGACTTCAACTACCCGAATATAGACTGGGAACATTACTCAAGCCCTAACTTTCTAGCCCAACGGTTCCTGGAGTTCATAAATTCAAATGCCATGGAACAGCTAGTCACTGTTCCCACGAGAGGAGAAAATATACTAGATCTCATTATCACAAACATGGGGACAAAATGCTCCACACCGGAAGTATATCCCTCATTGGTGAGATCTGATCATAAACTAATCTCACTGGAAATCCACATCCCGCCCCCACCCCAAACAAAAGACCACAGTGAAGAACTTCTCTAAAGCAAACTTCACACTACTCAAGACTGGTGTGGTATCCTTCATGGCCCCTGAGCCAGTGGAAACCACAACCCAAGCTGCGGAAGCCCTTACAAATGCCTCCTATGAACACCTCCAGGACTGCATGGATCAGGCAGTCCCAAATAAAACCAAGACTGTTTCCACAAAGGGCAAACGTCCAGTCTGGTGGACCCCAGCCGTTAACAAACTTTACAATAAGAGGAGAAAGCTATTACATGATAGAACAAAATCCATAAAAGGGAAGTCACCCCTGATCATTAGTAAAAAAAGTACGAGCACTCATAAAATCAACTAAGGCCAATTTTGAGAGAAAAATTGCCATGGATTCAAAGGACAATCATAAGGCCTTTTTCAGCTATGTTAGGAACCTGGGTGGAAACTCCCAGATATGCTCAGAATTAGTCCAAAATGATACAAAAATCACTGAACACAGACATTGCCAACATACTGGCAGACAGGTTCAGTGCAAACTTCACCCCCCTCTCCCCCCCACTAAAGGAGAGAACCATCCCAGCGGAGTGTAGCCTCCTAGACATCTCAAATGCGCAGGTGAAAGCTGCTCTCTCTAAAGCTAAAAACACAGCATCAATGGGACCGGATGGTGTCCCCGGCTGTGTGCTACACGAGCTAAATGAGGAATTAAACCCACACATAAGGCAGCGGTTTAATCTCAGCCTTACCACAGGATACGTGCCCAAGGAGTGGCGTACAGCAACTGTGGTCCCACTCCACAAAGGCGGTGCCTCTACAGACCCCGGTAATTACCACCCATAAGCTTAACAAGTCTAGTCTGCAAAGCTATGGAGAGGATCATAATGGAGCTCATAAACAAAGATATAGGGGACTTGCAGACATTGGACCCGACCCAGTTTGGCTTTGTCAAGGGCAGATCATGCCTTTTGAACTTGGTTGACTTCTTTGAAACAGTCACCAAGGCCATTGATGAGGGAAAGGCAGTCAATATAGCCTACCTTGACCTTGTAAAGGCTTTCGACACAATACCCCCACTCGGGTATTGTAGAAAAACTTACCAGCTTAAATGTAAACCCATATGTCACAAGATGGGTTGCAAACTGACTTAAGGACAGAACCCACAGGGTTAGAGTTGCTGGCGCTATGTCAGACTCCAAGCCGGTCACAAGTGGTGTCCCACAGGGCTCGGTCCTTGGCCCCCTATTGTTCGGCATCTACTTCTCAGAAGTACAGGCCAACATGGGAGGACTTTGGCTGACAAAGTTTGCAGACGACTGTAAACTGGGTGCCATAGTGGAAAGTGCATCGGACACAGATATCCTTCAGAAGGGACTCGCGGAAACAGCTGGTGCCAGAGCCATAGCCTGAAGTTAAACGCCAAAAAATGTATAGTCATACCCTTCTGGAAAAACAAGGTAACCCCAAGCTACCATATAGGTGGCAATCCACTAAGCACAGAAGAGGGTATCAGGGACCTGAGGACCCAGGTTGACAGTGGCCTTTCTTTTGACACTCACGTTGCTAAAGTGGTTAGAAAGACCTTCTACATTGCCCACCTGATCATGAAGGGATTCACATCCAGATCTAGTGAGGTCATTGTTCCCCTGTACTCTTCACTTATCAGACCAATGATAGAGTACAATGCCCCATTCGGGATGTATCTCACCCGACATCTGCAGCAATTGGAGAGACCCCAAAAGTTCCTCACCAAAAGGATAAAGGGACTCCAAAATCTGTCATATGCTGCCAGATTGAAGAAACTCCAGCTCTATTCAGTCGCATACCGTCTGCTCAGAGGTGACATGTGCCTCACATGCAAGGCCATGTCCAACCCGAAATTAATGGACATGCTCCACCTCAAAAAATCCAAATCCACCAAAACCACTAGAGCAAGCGACTTAAACCTTAGCACGGATATAAATAGGACGTGCTGGAGGGATAGATTTATCACTCGGAGACTCCCTATGCTGTGGAATAAAATCCCAGTCCATGTGAGGCAGAGCACCTCGCTGGCTCTGTTCAAGAGAAATCTTGACCTGTGGATGGGAGATCGTAGGTTTACCCCAGGAATCATCTCTGTGTCACTGCTGGACAGAGGCACAACAAACTAATGGGCACAGTATTTTTTCATATAAGGGGTGGCGTAAGCCACAAAACTTTGGGCTAGGCTTATAAATGCCTTGGGGCAGATAGCCTAGTATAAACCTATGAACCTATTAATGTATTAAGTCAGGTGTGCCCCCCAGTCCTGTGTTGAAATGTAGAAATAGGTGTGCTCCCCATTCTACGTAGAAATGTAATGGGTGCCCCCCCATCCCACGTAGAAATGTAATAACAGTCGGGTGTGGCCCCCCACATCCTGTGTAGAAAGTCAGGTGTGCCCCCATCCTACATAGAAATGTAATAACAGGTGTACCCCCCCCCCAATCCAATGCAGAAATGTAGTAAGTCAATGCCAAATGATTGACCGATACCCTGCAGAAACAGTATGCTACCTGTAGGTGTAGAATACAAAGGTCAGCACTGCAGTACAAACAACCTGGACTCTATCCACACATTCAATACAGATGGGCATACTGGGCATGCTCACACACTTAGAGAAATGAAGGCAGTGTCTGTCAACATACCGAAAGGTCATATTGGGCATGCGTACACACTTAAATACATGAAGGCCATGTCTGAAAACACCAGTGGACTAGACCTATCTGGCAGTCGCAGATGTTAGTGCAGACACTCCTCGGTATGCACCACACAAGCTTTGCGCACACAGTGGATAGGAATACAGACCTATATCAAAGGACAACACACTGTAATAAGCCAAAGGTAGACGTAAATAGATGTGTGGAAGAGGGTGACTGTGACAAGGAGCTATCCAGGCCTGTCCCACCCAGCTTACAACCAAAGGGCCACAACCACATGTTCAGATGTCACTCACTGTAGATACTAGCCACCGGTATCTGTCAACATTACAGACTATGTGGTGCACGTGCTAGCTGTGTAACATGACTGTACAAGGAAGTAGTCCTCTAGCAGCTGTATGTATGACCCTATGTGTGCCTGCATGTGGTATGCCAATCTCTAGATGAATGGGTTATGGCCCATGCACACACACTGCCCTCCCATAGCCCTACTATGACAAGCCTGCTGAGGTCATCCACTGTGAAATGCACCTTTGGGAGAGTTGTAGCCCAGTAATCTCCATGGCGCGTCCCATAACTGCATACTGCTGTAGTGCGATAAACTAGTTGGGTAGGAGTTCTGATCCCAGACTTGGCAAGTGTGTGCGTGTCTGTCTGACTCCTGTGTAGAGAACAGTGCATTTTAGGGTAGTAACTCCCTACAATGCAAATGCTCTACTTTGGTAAGGCTGCTGATGTCAACCACCTAGAAATAGATATTTGGGAAGGTTGTAACCCAGTAATCTCCGTAGCGAGTGCCGTAACTGCGTACTGCTGTAGTGTGATAAAATAGGTAGGAGTTCTAATCCCGGACTTGGCAACTGTGTGTCTGTCTGTGTAGAGAGCATTGATTTTTAGAATAGGCATACTCCCTACAATCCAAATGCTCTACTTCAGCAAGGCTGCTGATGTCATCCACCTAGAAATACACATCTGGGAAGGTTGTAGCCCAGTAATCTCCATAGCGCGTCCTTTAACTGCGTACTGCTATAGTGTGATAAATTAGGTAGTTCTGCTCCCAGACTTGGCAATTGTGTGTGTCTGTGTGTATTGTCTTGCTGATGTCATTCACTGTGAAATACACCTTTGGGGAAGGGGCACTCCAGTAATCTCCATATTGCCTCCTATGACAGCATCATGCTGTAGTGTGATATAGATCTTTGGTAGGGGTTCTATCCCCACACATGGCAGTTGTGGATGTTTTGTGTGTGTGTGAGGAGCAGTGCATTTTAGGCTAGTCACACTCACTACAATTCAAATGCCCTACTTTGGCAATCCTGCTGATGACATTCGTTGTGAAATACAGTTTTGGGTAAGGAGAAAACTCCAGTAATCTCCATGGAGCATCCTATAATGGCGTAGTGCTATAGTGTAATATACTAATTAGGTAGGAGTTATAATCCCAGACAATGATGTGTGTGTCTGTGTTTGTCATTCGTATCCTGTGTGGCGGTGGTTGAGTGTATAACAACTGGACTCTATGTGGAGCGAGTTTTGCAAACTTCTTATATGGTGGGCCAAGTATATATATCAATGTCCACCATACAGGGATAACAGATGTGGAATAGCCAAGAGACTGGGGTGCAAATCCATACCCCCTAAATGTGACAATGCCAGCTGAACAACATTAGCAACCCTTGTATTACCCAGGGTACACTCAACCCATGTCTCATACACACATACACCCACACACACTTGCCTAGGCAGCAGCCGAACAGCCGCTATGTTGGTAGTACCCTGCATATTGTCCACTGATAGTAACCATGGTGTGATTGCAGTGGGCTACAGAGGGCATGGCACCCTGTCCAGTAGGCATGTACATGTAATAATGCACATCCCTCATGTTCCCCACTGGACACCTGCAACACCTGTAGAACCATCAGATGTGACCCACAAAGGACATAACTTGCCTGAAACACAAACCCTGTGTGGACAGATGCCACTGACACCAGGGAATACCAGTATCATGCTATCGATGTAGGTGCAAGGCCAACCTGCTGTCCATGAACAGTTCCCACCACGTGAGGCAGGACTGGCACATCTGATAACTGTGTACACAACATGGGCCAGACACCCCAGGTACAGTTCCACATGTCACTGTACATGCATGTGGGAGGTGTGCACATCCCAGACACTGTCCATATCATAGACGAAGGAACACATACATGGCAAGCAATGCACAGTGTTGGCAACACGCAGTAGTCTCCCAGGTGACTGGATGGCGAATGCAATACCCACCTGTGTGGGCAACTCCAGAGACTACACGCCTGAGCCACAGTGCAGATCTTTGTCATGTGGCCTGATGCCAAGGTATACCCATCACCTAGCCTTGTATAGCTGTCTGGCACCGTCAACCACAACACACCCATGAAGCAGTGCACACATTCATGTCAGTACTGGCACCAGTGTCTGTGTGTGGGGTGTATGATATGTATGACCACATTCACACTCACTACAACCCCCATTGGTATACTGTCTGATGTCAGACACCTCCACATACTCATTACACATATAACCTCCATATTACCCCTGTGGTGCATGTGATACCTGCACAGTACTGTGTTGTGGCAGTCCCACTAGTGATTAGTTGTATTTCTAGCCCTACCAAGTGTGGCTGTGCTGATGCTGACACCTGTTCATGTGAGCAGCCACATATACTACACCTACCACATAGCTACCATATCCCTGTTGCAGATGTCATTCACCATTACATATACGTTCTGAGGACTCCCCAACATGTAACCTATGTGGCACATCCAATAACTGCATGGACATGTGATAGCACTATATAGTCGTCGGGGGTTTGATACCCTGTACTGCTAGGTGTGACACAAACATGCGTAAGTTTCTCTCCCACCCCTCCCTGCCTTTTCTATGCCTCTGTCTGCCTCTGGTGGATGTGGAGACATGCACCTGCTTTGCTTTGACAGCAGCATTTGTATTTTAAGTGATGCTCAGGTTCAGCTGATGGACTCTGCACAAATTGCAGCCCTCCTCTAGCTGATTGCATGTGGAACAGCTGTGGTAACATTTCCATAGCCGATTGCGTGGAAACACACTAATATCTAGGAACATCATTTTGGTGTTGGGCCTTTCATTCACTGTGAACAGGAACTCTCTGGCAAACAGCATCTCAGATGGATTGGGATTTACCTCTAACAACATACACTGTGGAAACAGGCCAACACACAGGAGGGGGGTGTGCCTGACCTGACTACAGACTGTAAGTGCTGCTATACTGCATTTGGAGTAATGTTGGTTTAACAGGGTATGTGTGGATATGGCTGTCCTACATGTTTACATACCTGTCATGTCAGTGCTGTTAGAGGGAACACCCATCTCTAGGGCCATCTGCAGACTGGCCAATGTGTGGTACCTTTTGTTTCAGGTGTTACCACAGAGCACCTTACCTGTGAATTACAGAAGGTAATGTGAGGATTGCAGTCTGTAGATGGTGACAGCAGTAAGAGTTACTGACTTCATATCACTCATAGGACATATGGTGCAACAAACCCTGTTACAACAGTAAATGTATGAGGTTATCACAGCGACATGTCAATATTGGCCCTGTGTATGTGCCTCCAGCCACAACCGTGACCAACCTTTGTACATATGTCATGCAGTAAGGGGTGCATATGTGCTGTACACCATAATTACTGACATGTCTGATAAGCCAGTGAGATATCAGACTGCTACACATCTATAGTAGGGGTTATATTTGATGATATAACCTGGACATTCTGTGGTTGTGTACAGTACTGAGGTCTGTGTACTTATGGTGATTGTCGGCAGTGTGTATTGTTAACATGTACATTGGCCTGTGTACAGGCACTGGTAGATGTTATTGTTCTTGGTCCTGTTCTATCTGATGTTACATGCTGCTCCACTGTTACCCTATCGGTTTACATGTTTGTAGGGCCATACATGCACATGTCCCATACCACAGAGAGGCAGCAGATCACACTGTGTAGTGGCCCAGTATATGTAGGGTGTGTGTATGGATGGCACATATGAGGGTGGTGTTGAACAGATGGTCCATATACTTTAATAATACGCTAGCTGTGGCTGTGTTCACATTGGTTATGGTGATGCACTTACACACAGGTGTATGTTACTCTGTGCTGTGGCATGCCTGTAGAGCCTGCTATCTATGTGCATTCCCCCATAGGAAATGTAGGCCATTGTTGCTCCAGTCTGCCTGTAGCCAGCACAGTGCTTTCTTACATGCGTAGCAGCTTAGTGTACTTGCCCAGTGAGATGTAATGTCCAATTACTTGCCAGATGTACTGGTGCCGGGCCACCACAACAGTCATGCATGTCAGACAGAGCAATGGGATGCTGTACAGATGTATGTCAATATCTAGAGGGTGGTATGTGGCCATGGCACCCCCTTACCAGTGGTTATGTGGCAGGATAGACAAGGATGTGTGAATGCATAACCTATGGGGGCAAATATATACTAGTAGTTACGTGTTATACCCATCTACATGGCTGTTGACATCCACATTGTCAGGACTGGTCCACATGTCTTGCACTAAGGGGTTGTGTGTATACTGGTGGACTGTCCAGTGTGTCACTGTCCACATATTTTGGCCATTATCTCTGTTGTAGTCCACAGTAGCATTACATGCTATCTGTGGTACTGTACTATGATGTCCTTAGGATGGCAGTCACTAGCCAATGGCACACATGTTAAAAGCAGATGTGACCTCCCACGCACACCATGTCTGTGAAGACAATCCCCATTACAGAAGCAATACTCTACAATTATACCTGCTATACATACCTGACATCCCCTTGCACTACAAAGTTGGGTCCACAGGGGCTGAGGTAGGGCTACACTCCATGTTCAGGAAATATGGTGGTGATATATGTACATATACTTATCCAGATATTTATATAGACATACAGATATACATATCGACATAGATGGATATGTATATAGATATACAAATAAACACCCAGATATATACATATGCAGAGCAATATATGTCTACACATACAGAATGAGATGCAGATGCACATACACGTATGGATATCTACATATATTTTGACAGTAGTAGGTATATCAGAATAGATACGTATGCACATATAGTTATTGATATATACATGTATACCAACATAACTAGGCATATCTGTACACATGGGATGTGCATACATATATAGCTGTATATACATATACGTATATCTATGTATACATATATCTATATATACACGTATGTATATGGGAGCGCTACAGAATCCTGAAAGCCCAAAGTCCTGAAAACCATCAGGGATGAGCTGCCTTAAGCTATATGGATGTACATTACCATACAATCTACATTACCATACAATCCACCTTGGTTAAATCCAGACCTACTGACACCTGCCATACAGACTGTTCTGTTTGTCAGTATTCTTGTGATGGTGCCAGTTGTCTTATGAAACAGTTGCATCCCATTGTGTCATCAGAGGTCTTTACCCCCTAGGAATTGTCTACAGAGTGTAGATAGAGGCTGCTGAACTATACACCTGCATTACTTACCGTTGATTGTTTGGTATCCTGTGGGCCAGTCTGCCTTTACTATTGTACTACTTGATGGCCTTGGCCTGGACAGCAACATTTGTTAACTTTTCCAGACTATTGTATTAGTATAACTGTTTCACAGTTGCATTACTCAGTTTATATGGATGCCAGTGTCTAAACAACTATATGACATGGCATATACTACTGTAATACTACACAAATTAAGCTTTCCCATTTATGCAGGTCTGTGTGTGGTGTTATCTCCTTTGATATCTCTGTGGATATATTGCAGGCAATGAATGTCATGTCTGTTGGTGGCTCATACAGTCTCCAGTTGGTAAGGTGGTAAGGTGGTAACTGTAGGAATAGTGGCTGTTCCATATTGTGTGCATGTACTACATATGTAACTTACTGTACATTTCTGTGTGTAGTTTTATAGGTTCATAGGTAGGTACTAGGCTATTGGCCCAAGGGCCTACGTAAGCCTAGCCAACAAGGTTCCCTGGCTTACGCCACCCAAGAAAGTTATTTTCATGTGCTACTGTTGAGCAGACAGAAGTGATCCCCGGGGTGTATTTGGCGTTTCCCATCCACTCATCAAGATTTTTCTTGAGTGCTAATGAAGAACTTTGCTTGACATAGATGGGTAGCCTGTTCCACAGTATGGGAAGTCAATGGGACAGGAATCTATCCCTCCAGCATGTCCTGTTTATTGTGGTGACAAGGTTTAGGGCCCTACAGCATGTAGCTCAGAGGGATTGGGATTTCTTTAGGTGTAGCATATCCAACAGCTCTGGGTTTGACAAGGCTTTATATATTACCTATCAGAACGACAACAAGCTGTCCAGTGGCAAGGAGCTTTATCACCTCTGCTCCCAACCACCATTGGTGTACCCCAAGGCTCCATACTAGGACCTCTTCTCTATTTTTACCAATAACCTACACACATGTACACTGCATGCCTCACTAATCCAGTACGCAGATGATTCCACCCTTATATGCTCAGCCCCATCCCTGACCTCCCTACAGCATCTCACCCAAGAGTCCTTCACCTCAGTATATATATATATATATATATATATATATCTGCATATGTGTCTGTACATATGTAGCTTAGGGATGCCCATGTCATGTCACGTCCTGGTTATGGGAATACTTGATAGTGTATTGCAGGGCGGACGTGTTTGACTGTGGGGGTTATACCTATTCTTGCACGACGTATATTGTTTGGGGCCTCTCAACCCCGTTAATGGTGCATGTGGACATGCATGTTTGTTATTTTCCCATTGTTATCTACAGATGTATGTCCATATATACCTATATAGATATATCTGCTTACACACACACATATATATATAAAAAACTGTCAATGTATGTCTACATAAATATATATCTGCTTACATATATGTAACTTGCTGTGTATATTTAGACATATAGGTGTAGAAATGTATATCTATAGCTGTAGGCATTTGCATGTATATATGTTTGTATGCACATATATATATATATATATATATCTGTTTAGATATTAATATATTTACACACACACATCTAAATGTTGGAATACATCCTCTTTACTGTTGAATGACTGGGCTGGATGATATGTTTTTGAAAATATCAGGGTTATGTATATCTGACATGGCTTAGTGGTAAATCACTTTGGCTATAGAGCACAGGGTCCTGGGTTTCACCCTTGCAGAGGCTGTTTATTTTGTTGCTGGGCAGAACACTGGCCATTGGATAGAGTGATTAAGGCACTTTAAAGCAGTTGTAAGCGGGTTTGCGTGGAGGTAAGCACTGCTAACATTCGGTTACAGTAACTTATACTCCGCTTCTAAATTGCTTAACCTGTGTAGGCATAGCTTACCCCCATGCAAACAGGCTTAAACCTGCTTACTGCTGCTTAAGTGCTTACTCCCGCTCTAATTTCATGAAAAGAAAAAGGGGTTAATAGGAAAGTGGTGAAAAAAGGGGTACAAAGAGGGAAAGATGGTAGGGAAAATAGCCAGGGATGTGCAGGAAAGGGTGTAGGGGAGAGTCCATAGCTGCCCATTTCTTCTACAGCAACAGCTGTGCATATACACTGAATTTGGAGATAGATTTGGACACGCAAACCCCTGGGAGGGGATGAGGACACAAAAATAAGTTGTGATGCCAGTTAGACCAGATTACATGTGTCCAGTGGACGTGTGTGAAATGGACAGCTATGTATGGGGCGAGATTTTTTTTTGGGAACAGATTGCCCTTTTTTTTTTTCAGGTGCGAGTGGGATGTTAAGGAGAGGTAGTAGGTATATTTGGGGAGGTAGGTTGGGTAGGTTAACAGACGAGACAAACAAGACCCATACAGTGGCGGTATATGACACGTAGGGGGGTGAACACCTTGATGGGGAGGGGTGTTGGGAAATCGGAAGCCCACAAGCCCCCTAGTGGAAACAGTGGAGCTGAGGTCCCCACCCATGGGCAGTCACCACTGCACCTTCACAGCCCCGAAGGTGGCTGTGCTGGGGGCTGAGTCGCAGAGCCAGGCTGCTGTCTAATCATGACCTGCGTCCCTCGAGCTGGCATAGATCATTAAATTGCTGGTTGATCTCTCTCAGCACCACAACCCTGACCTGGCAATGGGTGACAGGTGCCTCTCTGTGCCCACTCCCAGAAGGGTGAGCCCCATCCCCTGAGGCAGTTCCACCCAAAGGTGGTGCAGAACCAACTGATAGGGAAGTCCTGGGTTGGGCCCCAGACATGATGCTCGGTGCCACAGCCAGCTGAGGGGTGACAGGTGGGTCTGCTGGGACCGGCCTTACCAAGCGTGCTACAGTATTTAAATTTCATCGTCCTATGTGGGTTAGTAATAAGTCAACACATTCCAGGGTTAGGTATAACAGCATGCATAGATATTCCCATTAACCCAGACACCAGATATGGAACAGCTGCATAGCAAACAGAACACATGCATATATGGGACCACAGTGGTAAAAAGAACAGCATGCATGTACATTGGCACCATGCTACCAATGTTGGAATAATTCAATATAGCACATGCATGGGAACCATTAAAATATTTATCAAACAATTGGACATTGAGAACATAGGTGTCATTACATACCAGTTGGGGTGAGTATGTTAATTGTTGGAGATATGGTGTGGGGGGGGGGGGAGATGTCAATTAACAACTAGTATATTCCTGTAGTCTGCATTACTTTCCTAGTCAGTGCTGTTTATAGGGTAGTGTAATAAGACTTGTAAGGTACAGATAGTCTTAGTTTGGACAGTGAAATGGTTGTCGTCATCATTCCACATGAACCGGTTTTACCTGCAGTATACACCTCTTACCTGATCTACCTGTGGAGGTAATGTTTGTTACCACTAACTGTTTCTATACATACTCCCAGATTCCAGGTTGATGTGCACATACCTATCCAACTCTTTCTGCACAAACTCTGACCATGTGTTCACCACATGCTGCTGTGCCGGGATATATCTAGAGTATTGCCCTTTTCCATGTTTACTGACCTGACACACACGCGCACACATATACTTTTCTACGCCATTATATTATGTAGCACAGTGTGGGTGACTGTGACCAGCGATACTTTATTATTAAGAGAAACTGCAACACACTCAGTTTCCTACAATACCAGAGTGAACAGTACCAGTACAGGTTATAATGGTCTATTTATCAGCACAGTGTTCGTATCCAACGCACCTGTGGTAGCAATGCTTGTTAGCACTACCAGACTATTGCCACACACAGTTCCGGATTACACATTAGTATTATGCACATACATCTCACTCTTGTTACTGTACACACACTGGTCACAGCTTGACAACATTGGGTGTAGATAGGGCATACTTATAATACTACTCTCCTAACAGTTTCGGGGGTTGCTAGAGTGACAGGTGTGTTCTCATAGATGTTCGACAATCACTTGTATTCCCTGTTTGCTGGCTAAACATCTTGGATCATCCCACAGACTTGCCAGGGTGACAGGCTGCAGATATGGGTCCATATACTGGACATTCCAGCCTCATCTGTACAGTTGTGGGATATGATTCTGTATGCAGCCCCATTCCACTCCCAGGATTTCGACCATGGCTGTATCTGCTACAACTTAAACACTGTCCATCACAGTTGTCTGCTATATAGATATTGCTGTACATCTCCTATCTATCTTATTAATCCCCTGTGCTTTTGCATTCTGATCTTGTATTACAACACTCTTGTACAGATTTCCTAGAGAGTTATATGTTGTAGGACAGTGTGGGTGACAGTGGTGTGTAATACCTCATTATTCAGAGCAACTGCATCAGTTGCAATGCCATACAATACTACTGCGAGCAGTACTAGTACTGGGTAGCATTCTTGTATTTCTGAGCACAGTGTTGGTATCTGACAAGACCTATGGGAGGAATGTTTATTAGCACTACCTGAATGTTCTCACAAACAGTACCAGATTCCACATTACTATTATGCACATACATATCACTCTTTCTGTACATACTGACCACAGCTTGACAAGCTAGGGTGTAAATGGGACATATGTGGCTTCTTGGTCACATAAGGTACTGGGGAGTTGCTAGTGTGCCAGCTTTGTTCTCGTAGATTTGTGTCAATCAGTTGCATTTCCCCTTTGCTGCCTATACATCTGGGATCATCCCACTGATTTCCCAGGGGGACAGGTTGATAGGCAACAGATATGGGCCACTTGACATACCTGTACAGTTGTGGGGTATGATTCTGTATGCAGACTACTACCACTGGCAGGATTCGAACTGTGGCTGTGTGCTAAAAAACAGTTAACATCTCAGTTGTATCTGCTATTTGTTTTTTGTTGTCTGCATTTTCCCTATTTGCTGTCTTGTGTCTCTCAGTTGTACTAAATGCCGTCTGGGGATTACACCTGTCATACAGGCATTCCTACACATTCATTATGGTGCACCGTGTGGGTAACCGTGCTTAATACAACAGTACTGTTACATGATTGCAAATCTACATTACCATATGATACCAGAGTATACATATGCAGACCAGCAGTTAGACCTGTTTTATCAGCCTATTACACTTTTATTGACATACAAGCAATACGAGACTCTTCCTGCCATATTCTCTAGTGTATGCAGTAGGTGCCTTGAACAATACAGGTTTTATACAGGCAATTAATTTACTACTACTTTTAGTTTTATTTCCTATGACAGTAAATGCATGAGTATTACTGACCTGCCTCGCACCGCAACATCGCCAGGCGATTGATGTGGGCCTCCTGGTTCACAGCCTGCTCCATTGCAGCTGTGGGGGACATGAGGAATGTTTAGCCATACCTATCCATGATATACCTGAGCTGGCAATTGTTACACATACTGGGGTGATACTTAAACATGACTGGAACATCCCCTGCCACTCTAGCCTCTTGGGACCACTCCTGTAAGAGGTCCCCTTATGCTGCTTCAGGTCTGCATAGTAGAGCCTGACCTGCTCACCAGTTCGGGGTATGCCAGTGGTACTGGTGAAGTCATGGGAGTGATGGTCCCAGGCCTCCACCTTATATTGGGAGCCCTGGTACTGGCCCTGCAGCAGTCTCTGATCATGGTCTTTGACAAGGAGTCCTCCCATGACCTTGGACTCCTGGATGCACCGGGGCTGTGCCCGAAAGCGCACACCTTCTCCCCTTAATGCCATAGTGCCTGCAAGGGGAAGCTACAACCAGTTATAAGATGTATTCCCACCTCTTGCATTTAAGTAGGGCCGATTTACCACACTTTCTGTGATTGGCTGGTTTTGAAAAGGCTAAGCTATGGGCAAACCTGCTTACCTAAGGTTGGCATTGTTTAAAGGGGTATACCACTGGGCACAATGAGTTAGCTGGCCTACACATTGCTTACACCTCCTAAGCTGGCATGTGCAATGCTTAGCATTGCTTACAATAGACTTTGCATTATAATTCCTTTTTGGCATTGAGGTATTATTCATTACACCTTATATGTATGCCTGGTATCCATGATTAATGTGTGCTTGCACTCTGTGGGGTCCTTGTGTTTATTGGGGACCTCAACACTCTATTATAATTACACCTTACTTCTGGGCTTATTGCTGTATTCCAGTTCACATATTTGTTATGTAGTGGGTTATGGAACATATGACTGTATGCTGAGTCCTTTCACAGGTTCAGTTTTGTTTTACTATGGTGAGGACTTGTTTGCTGATACCGCATTCTTCTGTACTTCTGTGATGGCTTAGTGGTTAACTGCTGTGACTATGGTGTATAGGATCCTGGGTTCAAGACCTGCATGTCTGTTTATTTTGTTGATGGGCAGAACAAGGGCCGTTGGTTACAGAGTGATTAAGGCACTTTTGAGCATTTCTAAGCGGGTTTGCACGCTGGTAAGAACTGCTAACCTGCCGTTACATCTGCTTACAGAGAGTTAGCTTCTGAATTGCTTAACGAGTGTAGTCATTGCTTACCGCCATGCAAACTGGGTTAAACTCTTATTTAAATACACTTACTACTTATAGGTGCTTAAACCTGCTTACTAGTGCTTTATTCATTATGACACTGACACCTCACATGTGCATTTACTGCAGTACTCCAGTTCATAAAACTATGTTATTTAGTGGGTTTTGCAACATAAATATTGATCATAATGTGTTTTGCCATGGAAAATGGAATTTGCTGCAGTGGGACTCGAACTGGGAATGCCTGCTCATAAGGCAAATGCTCTTCCCACTACACTATTGCTATGCTGCTTCATTTGCATATATCTTTCTTGTTATCCTCTTAAGCCATTTAAGCTGCATTAACCGTAGCTAAGCGATGGGCACACCTGTGCACCTACGGTTAGCTTTAATGGGATTTTTATACAAAATGGGTTTGTTCATTTAATTTATGTATACTGTTGCTGTTGTACACAAGGGGGACTGTTGGTGGGGATATGCAGACACCTGTGAGCAGTCTCATTTCTGACCCCTTTCTGGTTTTCTTCATTGCGGGGACATGTATAGTCTGAGAGCCCTGCACTCTTACATGCTCCATGTAAGCCTAGGAGCTCAGGCACCGTGCCTCATTATTATGCATGGCACGCTGCCATCCTGTTCCTAAACTGCCGCTTCCATGCAGGACTAAGCTAGTCCTACATGGAGGAATAGTAAATCCAGGGGAATGTCTAAAATAAAAAGATCAGATTTCATAGTTGTGTTGTAACACTTTCTTAACATTAAACAGCTTTAACACATTTAAAAACTCTTTTGCTGCTGTTACTGCTTGTGTGTATCTGTGTAATGTATATTACAGCTTTTAAAGCTGCCACAGATCATCCACATTTTGCTTACAAAGCTATAAACACTTTGTTCTATTAAGGATCCCCCCATGTTTTGTAGTACATTGGAACAGCTGAACTTCCATTTACTACAAAGACCTATCTGGTAGCATTATAGTTTTCAAGGTTGTGAAGCAGTACACTACATAGTTTTTATTTCTCTCTCTTAACTGGTAGTACATGGAGCAGACAAAACAACTTGTGCTAAGAGTTATTATTAAACTGTGTTTTTGAAATTGATAAGATTCACCTTGAGTGGGATTTGACACCCATTTCAACCATAGAATGTCAGGGTTATGATCAGAGACCCATTCATAATCCCATAGGTTAGTAACTTTGACTGTGTCCAGCACTCATTGGCCAGAAGGTGGAGAAAATAGGTTATCTGGAGTACAAGACAACTGTAAGGTACATATTCACCCATGCACAGTAAATACAGATAATTTGGAAGATGACAATTCATTGCATCTTAGGTGGGAGGAAACTGGAGCACCCACTGAAAGTTCATATAGCAGTGAAGAGAATGTGCATACTGACACAAAATGAAATCCAGCCAAGACACAAACAGAATAATCAAGTGTTGTAATGATCAATGCTGTCCATTGTGCCACCCTAGTCTAGATGTTAGTGCATAAGGTTTTTTCAAAAAAATAATTTCTTAACAATTCAGTTACCAAAACCCAACAACTACCAAGTATGAAGATTTGCTACAGATTCAGAAAATACTGAATGCTTAGTGAAAATACTACTTAAAACGTATGCAGGCAAATAATTTAAAAACAATGTTGCATAGTATATTAAAGCTACTAACGGTCAACAGCCAGAGTGCAGTGAATACAACTATGGGCATAAAAGAAGAATTAACCTTAAGGGCTTCCCTTAACTTATTGAAGACCACGCAAGAAGCCTTGTACATAACAGCTTGCAGATCTTTCTGATACTGCCTTGGCTGACATCAGTGCTACCATAAAAACAGAGGATACCTGTAGTAAGTACTTGGGAAAATAAATGCCTAAAGTAACAGGATTGTAGTGAGTGTTAATACTCTCTACTTGACAGCTTCTACAAAATATCAAATAACATCTCCTATTTCGCATATAATTCAGTTGTGAAATCATGTTAGAAAGGAATATATAAATATTTTATAAACTGCCAGAAAAATTAATTAAAATAAGCATACAACATAGCAAAACTAAAAGTGGAAGACCTTTGGCTAAAATGACTTAAAAATCTGTATGATATTCCAAGTAAAAGGCTGTATTGACAAAAAAATTGACCAAAACTGTACCTGATCATATTGTAGTTGTTCCTAGTTTTACAGTGCTATCCACAACATAGGAGACATGTAGTGGGGAAGGGTTTACTTGTAGTTACCGACGCCTAAAATACTGCACTGAAATTATGACAGGCCAACTTGCATTGTAGCATATGTCAGAATTGTTTTAAAGCAGTTATTCAGAGGGGACTGTGCCCTCTTCACTTGTGACTTCTAATTATCCCATTTCTGAGGTTGCGTCAACTCAAATGAGAGGTTGAGTGACCAAGAAGGTAACATAGCAAGAGATCAGAGGCCTCATTAAAAAAAATTAAGTTATTCTTACCTATTTCATTTCAGAACCATAGCTAGGTCATCTGGTGCCCTTACCTGATGTTTTATTTTTGAATCACTGCAAAGTGATCTGGTGCCTCTGCAATGCTATGTTAAAAAGTCTTAAAGTTGAAGACCTAAATGGAAGAGCTTTTCTACACAGATTTTAGCAAGTTTCAAACTACAAATGTATGAGGCAGTTTGTAACAGTATATCCTCACTGCTTCATAAATCAATGCCTGTACTGCACTCCTGCATTTTTAGCCCCTTTCACCCTCCCCAAGTTAAAGATCTGTTTTATTTTCCAATAATTAGGTTAGTGGCAGGGATAGCCACCCGGCAGTATGAACCTTGACTCAAGCTGATTGTCACTTCACTATTGAAGTGACACAGACCTTGTGTGCACAAAATGTGAAAATGGGTTGTGGATAGATGGATAACAGGACTGTGGGGTCTAAGTTTGGGGTCCAGCATTCAGGTACCAGTAGATCAAAGCACACTCAGAAATAAGTGCTTACAGAGAAATTTTATCCCAAGGTATAAGAATTTGCTGGCTGAGTGGGATTTCCAAAATGGCTGCACACTGATCAACAGCTTAATTTTAGCTTTCACAGTGAAAAAAATGCCAAGATAAGATGTAAAAATTTTACCAATTTTAGTAAAATTCAGTTACTGACTAGTAAGTACACTGCCCGGATGCCAGCAAAAAAGAAACTTGGAGCCTTAAAGAAAATCCGCTTTAAAATGTTAAGCACTGAATGGGAAGAATCCTGCTGCTGTTCAGCAAAAAACTATCCAAGCTCCAGCTTTTGTACAAAAGATGACTTCCAGTAATTTAACGGAAAAATAAGTCAAATGTGCTCAGAGCTGATTAAAATAAATGAAACATTGAAGGAATATATCAACTCAAAGTCTGGAACAAAATGGAAGAAACTTCAAACAGGTATTTGAATGAACTGATAAAACTGTAACACTACAAAAATCAAGAGGTTGAAATGAAATAAACAGCTGCCTAAGTATGAGACTACCATTTTTAGAACTAGCTCTTCTTAAGCAGAGTTAGAAGAAAGAGCACACAGAACTTGAGATTTTCTGCTGTACCACAGAAACAGGAAGAGACAGACTGCATTAATTTTATAGAAGCACAAATAAGCAACTGGACTGGTATTCCACAGCAGGATTTGTTAATTGAAAGAGCTCATCATGTGCATGTTCCAAACTTGGCCATGAGAAAACAGCCAAGACTTGTATTAGTAAAGATGCAATCGTACCAGCAGAAATAGTTGATCCTTGACAAAACTATGGCACTAAAGCAAACTATTAGAAATAGGATAAAGTAGACTGTAAATTGATTTACTGTACACCAATGAAGAGAAAAGCAAATTTATCCCAGCAATCGGGGAATGTTGAGGGGCAGGGGTGTAAAATCAAGGTGCTGTATCCAGCTGTCTTCAGTATGTTTTCCCCTGGAGAATCGGTCGTTTTTTTTGAAGCCGAACAGGCTAAGGAGGAAATACAAGTTTATCCAACAAAAAGTGAACCATCAACCAGAAGGGGACTCTTGTTGTTCATTATTCTGATAAGGATCATAGAGACTTTGCCAGTGAAACCTTTTCCAGTGGTCCACAGGAGTTGACTACAAGAACCTGGAGTATCTTAGAGACTTGAACTGGAGGGGTCTGGGAGATGGAGCTGAACAGGAAGAAAATAAACAACACTAAAATTAGTAACTAAATGTGAGAATTTACAAGAAAAAGGCAGCTGAGGAAGACTGTACTTGACTTTGTTAAACTTGTGGGGGGATTGAAAAAGCATACACCCTACTTCATGTCATTAATGTTTGGAAGGGCAATAAAATGGGAAAACAAGTAAGGGAGTAAACAGTTTTTGATTAACAGTATTTGTATAGAATCTGTCATGATATAAATTGCAGGTTGTTAAAGCATTTTCAGTGATACATACTAAAGCAAACGCATACTTTTTTTAATTTTAAGAAAGGTAGGCATTACAATGTAAAGAGAAGAAAGGCTGGACAAAAATCATATTTAAGTAAATCTTGTTTAATCTTAAGTTGTAGGGGGATGGGGCATAAACATGTACTGATTATTATATCTGTAGAATAGAGATATTTTACTTTTGCATAGGTGAATATCTGGATTAATGCCCTTGGCTTAATCCAGCAATATGTCTTGCATAGAAGAGAACACTGTGAATATAGTTAAGCTTTCCTTTAACAAATGTTCAGTGAGAGTTGAGAAATTTACAGGTGAGGGAACCTGGCCATTCTGTTATGTATCCATGGAGACATACTGTCTACAGGGCAGACAGTGGTATTGTTCACTGGGGGGAAACAATATTGAAAAGGTACCAGTGCAGTTTAGTTAAAAAAGAAATGAGCAGCTTTCCTATACTACCCAAATACTTCAATGCATTTACTGGAATAGTGTAAAAATTGGGATGTACTTAAGGTTAAAAATTAATGCCTTCTGAAAGCATACACACTATTTCCCTAGCAGATATGGAAAAAAAGATAAGAACAGACCTGCAGTTTAGTATGAGCACAGGCTGTAATATGAACCTTAGCATATGAACCTTAGCATGGATAACCTTTAATTTTAGGTTAAGTAATGTGGGTACAGCTGTCAATCTGGGACAATTGTTCCTATCAGAAGGGTCACACTTCATTATTTGAAGCTGAACATAATTTTGTTTGTTTAAAGTTAATAGTTAAAGACAACTTCCCATAATGGCTGCATTATCCATATAATTTTGGAACGTGACGGGCCTCACAAGAATAGAGGAAAAAGGTAAGAGTATTGAATTATGTTAAGAAATGCTACAGAAGATGCATTTGGAAATAAGCATGTGAATTTGATAAAAGGATTTCAGGATGGATAGTCAGCAAAATGTCATACACATTGGAAAATGGGAGTACTTGCACTAATTGCTAGAGGAGCTCCAAAATTGACAGAAGAGGGGTACAATGTAATGGTTGATTTGGGGCAATAAGGGGCTAGTGTCAAGGGAGGAAGATTACACTAGCGGATATTTATATTCCACCTAAAACTGCTATTATGGAGCTTAAGAACATTTTGGGAGAAATCAGCTTTTAGCAGGGAATATTAAATGTGGGGACTGGAACTGATGTCTGGGGGGACCTAGAAGGAAAAAAATAACAAAAGAGGAGGTAGACTTCTGAAGAAAATATTTGGTATAGAATATGTGAACTCAGTAGAAGAAATGCTTGAGAATTTACATTTTATTCCTCTAGGTGCAATAAGTGGGCTAAACAAATTATTTAATTGAAGGCTTCAGCATACATCCAATAACTGTTTCAGATCATGTGCCAATAACAATTAAGATAAAAATGCAGAGTAATAAAGTACAAATGAGACATCAGCACTTCCCCCACCTACCTGTTAAAAAGAGAGGACTTTAATGAATGGGTAGTGGAAATTATTATTTTGTAGAGAAGAGAAATTTCTTCAGAAGTTGTAATTAGTGAGTGGGGTAAAATGAAAGTGAAGTATAAAAATAGGGTAGAAATAAAAAGGAAAAAGGGAGATGGTTAAGAAGTAACGGGAATTGTGTGGAAGGCTGACAAAGGTTAAAGTAGTGCAGAATATGGGGAATCTTGCCAAACATGAAGAGATGCAACTACAGAGTAGTAAAGAGAAAATAAAGTTTAGGAATACTGCTGTGGTTTTTTTTTCAACTCCAGAGCACAAATTTAGCACAATAACTTGGGCAACAGAAAGCACAAAGTGTTGTTGCCAGAGGGAGCCTGTAACAAGAAAAACAGGAAGAGATCCCATGGAAGTATTAGAGATATTTCAGAAATGTTACAAACACTTGTATAAAGCAGAGAAATGTGGAAAGTAAGAAATAAATGGAAATGCTTAAGGAAGATAGATATTCTAAGGTTTGATGTTGATGAGGCTACACAACAGTCAAGTGTCCTATCTTTTATTTGCCAGTGGTTCTTAATGTAAGCTACTCAAATTAAAGGATATAATTGGTATAGTGATCAAGAAAAGTTGGCCGTATTTGCAGACAATATTATTTTGTACCCAATTAAACTAGTAAGGACATCTGAAGTGTTGTGGAACATTCTGAGACAGTTTCAGTTCCTTTTAAGATACAAGATTAATGAGGACAAATCAAAGGTTGTAGTTGCATTCTAATGTACCTACATGTGAATTGGTTCAGCAATACCTGTATTTATAGGGACATGATAATGAACTGTTTAGGAGTACGAGTTAAAAGGATTGTGTTGTGGCAGCTACAGATATGTGAGAAAAGAAGTAGTACAAAAACTGAGAAACTGGAAGCTCTTGCCTATGGGTAGTAAGATACAAGCAGTAAAAATGTTTAGTCCCTTTAGTTTTATAACACAGTTAAGTTACATTTTCTTCAACCAGAGGAAGATGTGTATAGTTAGTTAATAAGGAGTTGAAGGAATTTTATCTTGGAGGGCAAGAGTCAAGTGGGATAAGTTGATTGTTCCAATAAAACAATGTAGTTTATGATTACCTGATTTGAAGGGATATCTTGGAGCTACACAGTTAAAGGTCTTATAAGCAGAAAGCTAAAAGTCAAGAGTGCAAAGGGATGATGATGAAGCAGGGAAATTTCAAGAAATAAGTGTGTGGGTTTCTGGATGCAGATCGTTAAGGAGAATAAGTCATTTGAATATTATATTCATAAAGTATACTAGAAACGAGACCAACACAAGAATGGAGAAAGGAGATCCTGTTAATAGGGATGACTGCAGTTATGGATATAGAAAATGGGCAAGAGTGGGCTGGAATTTACTAGAGGAAGCTGGCTAGCAAAGGAACACAGGTATTGGGACAAAATAGAGAGGGAAAGGTGATAGAATGGGAGAGGCCAAGAAGACATTTGGACTGCAGGCTAGAGACTGCCTTCCAATCAGGAATTGATATCCGAGGACAGGCAAAGAGAAAGGGATAGGGGAATTCTAAATGAAAGATCTGCACTGGTTGAGTTTTTAGCTGAATCTAGAACAGAAGCTGCTGTTAAAGGGATAGTTAGTAGAGCATATAAAATATTGAATGATATCAAAGGAATCTGACAGAGGGAATCAGAAAAGATTGAGAAGAGAGATTAGATAAGCAGTTTGCAAAGAAACAGTGTGAGCACATATGGTTACCAAATATGTAGTAAAGTCTAGAAGATTTAGTACTTCTGCTCAGAAGTGTTTGCGTAGGTACTTTTATACCCCAAGCAGACTCCAAAGAATTTTTCCACAGGTAGATGGGAAATGGAGGTGTGATGGGGAAGAAAATGGCAGCTGGGAGCATATGTTTCAGAGTGCAATGAGTTGGCAGGTTTTAAACATTTCTCTACAGGGTACTCAGTCAGGAATACTGTGCGGGCAAATGAGTGTAGCTAAGGAAAAACTTTTTGTGTGCGTGCGCGCTGGGATATACATGATCTGAACTGCCTAAGCATAGTAAGGTCTTGTTTTTAATTCTGGTGGCTACTAAAAAGGCAATTCTAGAAAATAGAAATCAAAGTCTATACCAACCATAGTTGTAGTGAATATTGTAACAGATAAAATGGTATTAGCAAATTACATAAAAAAGGAAGCTCTGAGAACAATCCATCCACAATCCCTTTTTCCCCATTGTTGCACATGGGATTTGGGGTGTCACTTCAACAGTCAGTGGCAATCATCTAAAACTAGGGTTTACACTGCCAGGTGGCTAGCCTTGCCACAGTAGTTCTTCCACATCAATGGCCAATGTAAAGTATCCAATCCACCCACTACATGTCTTTGGAATGTGGGAGGAGACTGGAGCACCCAGAGGAAACCAACGTGAACACAAGGAGGACATACTTGCACAGAAAGCACCCCAGCCAAGAATTGAACCAAGGAACCTCTTGCTGTGAGGTGACACTATCTACTGTGCTGCCCAATACATGCAGAAAAATGTTTTGGAGGAGGGATGCGGTTTAAGAGAAGACACAAATTGAGCAATTTATGTAGTTCTGAATAGATTATATTGTATAGAAAAAATGTATATTGTTTATAAATGTGAGCTCTTAATATGGTTTGTTTGCTATGGTATAAATGTAAATGTTGACCTGTGTTACAAATGATAATTCAATAAAAGAATTAAAAATAATTGTTATAGGAGGAGATGAGAGAAAAACAGTGACGTAATCAATCTGCAGGAAGGTTTTTAGGAATATATGGCATTTTCTGTGGAAGTTGGGATGGAAGAAAATGATTAAGATCTGGAACATTTTGTGTAACAGTATTTTAAAAGGAGAGGAAGCACCAACATCCTGGAAGAAAGTTGTAGTGGCTGCAGAGGGGAGACAAATATTTGACATTAATAGAACAATAATTATGCAGAGGGGAGCAGAATGTAAGAAAATATATTTATTGATGGATCTTGATGCAGAGGAAGCATTCAACAGAGTAAGCTGGGCTTTTATGAGTACAGCAATGGAAACTATTTCATTCCCTGATGCAATAATAAGGTTAATTAGGATATATGAGGGACGGGAGGGTTCCAGTTTAATAAGTTGTCTAAACTGAGGAACCAGGCAGTGGTGTCCTTTTTCCTCTTTATTTGCACTACATTTAGAGCCACTGGCAAAAAAATGAATGCCAGAAATTCAAGGATATAACTGGTATAATAATCAAGAAAAACTGACCTTATTTGCAGACAATGTTATTTTGTACCTGATAAAATCAAAAAAGGAAATACTGGTGTGGAACATTTTGAGACAGTCTCAGGATATAAAATTAATGAACATGAAACAAAGATTGTAGATGTAAACTATGTGCCAACACATGAAGAATTTTGCCCAATATGTGGCCCCTAGGGGCAAGGGATGGCATGGATTTTTGCCTATGCACTGAGTATCTTACAGATTGCCCCTGCCATAAGAGACATAGGCACAACCCCATATGTGAATTTGTGATTACCCATCCATTGATCCAAATTGCATTTGAAGAGGGCCATGGAAGGGCTGTGCTTAATGTGAATAGGAAGCCTGTTCCAAAGAATGGGCAATATCTGAAACACATCTCTCCACCATGTTTTGTTTGAGTTTTTGACTAAGTTAAGATCCCTAGATCGGGTGACCCTTGTACTGTTTGATGAGCAGATATGTAGCAGCTCCATCATGCCTTGATTTGTGAGTACGTTGTAGGTCAGGCATAGGTCACCCTTTATAGTCAGTAGAAGACAGAGTAAAGGGATATAGGACATGTTGTTTACACCCTGTATTTTCTTTGTGAGGAACCTCTGATGTTACTCCAGCTGCTCTAAGTACCTAGTCAAGTACATGACAAATGGTGCATTGTACTCAATTGTTGGTCTAGTGAGGGCTGTGCACAGCAGGACTGTAATTTCCTTTGATTCGGATGCTGTACCTTTTCTTTTTAAGTTGTGCCACATTTTATAAGGGCTTCCTAACCACTGTGGACACATGGCAGTCAAAGTTGTCTACTATCTATCTATCTGTGCACCTAGATCTCTTACTTCTGAGTATACTCTTGAGGGTGTGCTATTGATGCTGTCATTTGCAGGGGTATTTGACTTCTCAAAGGATAAGATGATGCATTTTTTCGCATTTAGTTTTAGGCCATGGTTCTGACATCAGTCATTTGTCTGATCACAGGATCATAGTCTATTTACTAGGCTGTCAACTCACAGGTCATTTTAAGCCTAGTTGTTTTAACCCAGTATAATACCGTAGAAGTACTAGTCAATACACAAGACTGCCTTAGTGATGACTGCCCATGCCCTGAAGGGTTGTAGGGACTATCCCTGGTAAGAATTTACTGTGCCTCATCTACTCATCCTGATTCTTTTGAACATTGTCATAGAGGTGCTATGTTTCACATGAATTGGTAGCCTGTTCCAAAGATGTGGCAGTCGCTAGGAGATAAATAGGACATGCTGGAGTGACCGATTTAATATTCAAGTCCATGGAATGGTTGCCCTAAACCCATTTGATTTATGGATATGCAGTATGTTTATTAGTTTGCATGTTGGGTTGCTCTGTATGCCAGGCATAACCCCCCCCCCAAGAAGGTCTATACGATATGGAGTACAGTGACAGGGATTTTAGTGAGTCTGTGTAAGGCACATCCAGGAGGCCCCTGATTCATAGGTTCATAGGCAAGTACTAGGCTTTCTGCCCAAGGGCATTTATAAGCCCAGCCAGAATGTATTAGCTTTCGCCACCCCCTTAGATTAGTTCCCTGTGCCTCTGTCCAGCAAAGCCATCTGTTCCCTGCACCACTGTCCGGCAGAGCCATTAGTTCTGCGCCACTGTCCAGCAGAGCCAGTGCATCCCCGGGGTAAATGTTCTGTTTCCCATCCACCCGTCAAGGTTTCTCTTGAAGAGTGTTAGTGATGGGGCTCTGCCTGGTGTATATTGGAATCCTGTTCCAAAGCATGGGGAGTCTCTGGGATAGGAATCTATCCCTCCAGCATGTCCAATTTATCGTTGTTGTGAAGTTTATATCTCTAGAGTGTGTGGCTCTCTGGAATTTGTTTTTTTTTAGGTAGAGCATGTCCATCGATTCTAGGTTGGACATGGCCTTATATGTCAGGCAGAGATCACCTCTGAGTAAGCGGTATGCAACCGAGTACAGCTAGAGTTTCTTGAGTCGGGCTGCATAGGGCTTCTGTTTGAGTCCAGTAATCCTCTTGGTGAGGTACTTTTGTGGCCTTTCCAGCTGTTGCAGGTGTCTTGTAAGGTACATCCCAAATGAGGCGTTGTATTCCATGATGGGTCTAATGAGTGATGAATAGAGAAACACAACCTTTTTTGTTCTAGATGCGAACCCTTTTTTGATTAGGTGGGCCACATAGAAGGATTTTCTAACCACCTTGGCAATATGATTAGCAAAGGAGAGATTACTATCTACTTGGGTCCCCAGATCCCTTTTTACAGTTTCTGTATTTAGGGGACTACCACCTATGTGGTAGTTCGCGGGTACTTCATTTTTTCCAAAGGGGATGACTATGCACTTTTTGGCATTTAGCTTGAGGCCATGATTTTGACACCAGGTATCCGTCTCAGTGAGACCCATCTGGAGGGTGACTGTATCAGCCAGCGAATCAATTATGGCCACTAGTTTGCAGTCGTCTGCGAACTTGGTCAGCCATAGTCCTCCTATGCTTGCCTGTACCTCTGAGAAGTATATACCGAACAGGAGGGGTCCTAGGACTGAGCCCTGGGGGGACACCACTTGTAACCGATTTAGAGACGGACGTAGAGCCTGCAGCTCTCACCATGTGGGTTCTATCCATGAGTCAGTTGGCAACCCATCTTGTGATGTAGGGGTTTATGTTCAAGCTAGTGAGCTTGTCTAGAATACTAGAACGGGGAATGGTGTTGAAATCCTTTGCAAGGTCTAGGTAGGCTGTGTGGACCTCCTTTCCCTCATCTAATGCTTTGGTAACCGTCTTAAAGAAGTCCACCAGGTTTAGGAGGCATGATCTGCCCTTAACAAAACCAAACTGGGTAGGGTCCAAGGTTTGGAGGTTCCCAATGTCTCTGTTAATGAGTTCCATGATAATGTGATCCATAGCCTTGCAGACCAGACTAGTCAGGCTTATAGGGCGATAGTTCCTGGGGTCCGTTGTGGAGCGGGATAACTGTTGCTGTGCACCACTCTGTGGTTATGTAGCCTGTAGAAAGGCTGAGTTTGAACAATGTGTTTAGGTGAGGGGTTAGTTCATTTTGGAGCTCTTGTAAGACACAGCCTGGGACCCTGTCCTATCCCATTGAAGTTGTGTTTTTGGCTTTGTATAGGGCTGTTTTAACCTGTGTGTCAGTGATTGACGGGGCCCTACATTCTTCTGGTATGGTTATGAGCCCTTTAGAGGGGTTGAGAGGGGTGTCTGCCAGAATGTTTGCAATATCAGTCGGTTCAGTGTATTTTGTGCCATTCTGCACTAACTCAGAGCAGATCTGAGAGTTTCCACTTAGGTTCTTGACATAGCTAAAGAAAGCTTTGTGGTTATCTTTGGAGTCATTGGCAATTTTTCTTTCGAAACTAGCCTTGGATTATTTAATGAGGGATCGTAGTTTCTTGCTGATACTGATTAGGGATGTCTTTCTTTCCTTGGGATTTTACTCTTTTCTGTACTAGTTTCCTCCTCCTATTGTATAGCTTGTTTATGGCAGGGATCCACCAGACTGGTTTCCTTTTCTTGGAGGAGAGAGTCTTGGTTTTACTTGGGATAGCATGATCCATGCATTCCTGCAGAAGCTCATAGAGTGCCTTTGTAAAGGTTTCAGCAGCTTGGACAGCATTGTCCCTTAGCATGGGGGCTGTGAACCTTTCCACCTCGGTCTTAAGTAACGTGAAGTTTGTTTTTGAAAAGTTTTTCATGGTGGTTTCCTTGATTGGGGGTGGGGGTGGAATGTGGATATCCAGAGTGATTAGTTTATGGTCTGATCTAACCAGCGAAGGGTTGACCTTCAGTGTGAAACACTGATCGCCCATGTTGGTGATGACCAGGTCCAATATGTTCCCTCTGGTGGGGGTGTTGACCAGTTGATCCAGGGCATTCGAGTTTATAAATTCTAGGAAGCGTTGGGCAAGGGAGTTAGTACTTGAGTAGTTCTCCCAGTTTATGTTTGGGTAATTGAAATCACCCAGTATTAAGGTGTTTGGTAGGACCTTCATATTTCCCAGTGTCTCCAGAACTGCAGAATGGGGGTCCTCGGCCATGGTGGGTGATCTGTAGCAAGCTACAATTTGGATTGCAGTTTTGCCCATTGTTAGTTGAACATGGATGATCTCTGATGCATTGTGCTGCGCCACTAACCTGGAGGTGTGGGTATCCTTGATGAATATGGATACACCCCGCCTTTTGTGTTTTGGTCCTGGTTCTGTGGCTGAAAGGTATAGTATGAGTTATAGCCTAGTAGTGCTGGGGTGCTCTCAGGAGCCTTAAACCAGGTTTCTGTTACTGCACAGATGTCGATGTTGTCCATACTGAGGAGTGCCTCGAGTGCGTGCATTTTGAGGTTTAGACTTCTGGCGTTGAGTAGCATTACCCTCAGTTTTTGGGTACTTGTGCTATTTATGGTGGTGGGTTTGTCTTTTGAGCCTTGCCTAAAAAAGGCACTATGGGAGCGGAGAACCCTTGGCCAGTAAACAAAAGCCTAAGGGTGACAGGTGCAAGCCATCTCTTGCGAAGCAACGTGGCTTGTCGAGCATGTCATCCCAGGTGGACAGATACTGGATCCCCTTTGAATGAAACCAGAAACTTAGCCAATTGTTGAAATTGATCATTTTTTCTTTATACTGTGGCATCATTCTTGGTGAGAGCAGGATGCTACTCAGGGTCAGGGTCATACCGGCCCGGGCTACATGATCAGAGAGCTTTTCCATGTAGTTCAGGGAGGTATGTCTCAGGTCATTCACACCAACATGGAAAATGACAGAGTTGTATTTGTACTTGTTCTGGAGTGACCTGAGTGATTGTGTTATGTGGCGGATTCTGGCACCTGACAGGCAGTTAACTGTAGCCTTCTCCTTGTCCAGCCTACTTAGTGGGACATCAGTGTGCCTGACTATAGAGTCGTCTATTACTAGTGTGTTGGGTATGTTATTTTGCATTAAGGGCTGTGATTGTGTGGCACACTGATTATGTGAAGTATGTGTTTCATGGATGGTGATGGGGTATGGAGGTTGCTTGGATGTCTGCTTTGGAGGTGTCTGTTGCTTTTGCAGATTTTTTATTTAGAGCCTCCGAGTATGTTTTCATGTATTCATGTGTGTTATTTGCCGGTGTTGGTTTATTAGGTCTATGTGAGACTGGTGGTGTGTTGCAAGTATTACCCTTCCCCTCTTGACTGTCAGTTCCAGTCTTGGGTTGAGAGAGCTTTGCTTCCAGTTTGGCTGTATAATTGCATCTCTTGCATATATTAGTGTTTGGTGGTAGGAGGAGAGGGTTGTTTGCGTACATGAGGCAGTTGTAACATTGCCTCAAAATGCCCAGATTCACCAGTTGGACTAGAGAGTACATCAAAAACTGCCCTTTGGACATGCCTGAATAGGTAGAGTAAGCTGTTTTTCTGATTGACTGGTGGGGACGAATAGAGAGCTTTGTCATTCTGGACAGTATAGGGGGGTCTAGTGCTAGGGTTAATTAGTGCTTGACTGTGAAATGAATGGTTTGAGTGCTAAAGTTGAAGGTTTGTCTAGTTCCAAGGAAAAAATTGAAGAGTAGACTTCATGGAGCTGAGAATAGTTTAACTCTAGCTAAATGGTGCTGCCCCGGTGCACAAAACCGCACAAATGCGTTTTTTATAGCAGGGAAGTGAAAGAGAAATAGTCCAAAATGGCTAATAAACTACTAACTTCTGGGCTGAAACCACTCCTCCAGGGCCAGATAGGCTGCTCAAAGCTCCCCTCTCTCACAGGTGACCAGAGAAACTTCCTTCTATCCAAGTAAGGTATGGGCAATACAGAAACTTGTAACTCAGCCCTGGATTCAGCAATAACCTGAAAACTGGACTATACTAGTTCAGAAAGGAGAGTAACAAGTATATATATATTTTTTTTTCAGAAAATATAGTAGATACAATCAAAACAACACTTTAAATGCACAGAAAAGGTTATTGCACTTTAGTGTGTAGCCTACAACAGTTAAACAGATTATTTAAACACAAAAATGACTTAATTCAAGTGCAGGCAGCAAATAAGTACAATATGTAGCAATAACAAACTTTTTAAATCACAGATTCGCTAAATAAAACTGGCATTTTTGGAGGAATTGGTTAAGAAAGCAAGAAAAGCAGAAAAGTGATAATCACTCCAAAGTCATTCTTTTGTCTCGCTACTTCTGTAGACTCTGCAGAACACCTGGAAGGCACTTGCTGAGCAGAATACAAGTGTAAAAACTGCACAAATGTGGTTTTTATAGCAGGGAAGTGAAAGAGAGAAAATAGTCCAAAATGGCCAATAAACTAACTTCTGGGCTGAAACCACTCCTCCAGGGACAGATAAGCTGCTCAAAGCTCCCCTCTCTCACAGGTGAACAGAGACGCTTCCTTCTATCCAAGTAAGGTATGGGCAACACAGAAACTTGTAACACAGCCCTGAATTCAGCAATAACCTGAAAACTGGACTATACTAGTTCAGAAAGGCAGGAAACAAGTATTTTTTTTCTTTCAGAAAATAGAGCAGATACAATCAAAATTGGTCCAAAAATGGCCAATAAACTACTAACTTATGGACTGAAACCACTCCTCCAGGGACAGATAGCCTGCTCAAAGCTCTCCTCTCTCACAGGTGAACAGAGAAACTTCCTTCTAAGTAAGGTATGGCAACACAGAAACTTGTAACACAGCCCTGGATTCAGCAATAACCTGAAAACTGGACTATACTAGTTCAGAAAGGTGGGAAACAAGTATACATTTTTTTCCAGAAAATAGAGCAGATACAATCAAAACAACACTTTACCCAATTAACCGGTTAAAAAGCTTAAAACTGAGCACTGTTCCAGCAGTCTTCAATCAGACAAGTTCTAACTGCACAGTCCTGCCACTAGGGTACAGAGAAACCTTCTCCAAAAAAGACAGTCTGGATCAATGCACAAGTTATACAAACAAAGCTAGATCCAGCCGGCATGAATCTAGTCTATGCTACAGCAAACAAGGCATACCAATTTCAGAAAGAAACTGTTCAAGTAAGCATGCGCAATAAGCCTTTAACCAGAAATTCCCAGCTCAGAAGGGCAGAATTTAGCCTCTCCTCCCACAAGAGTGATCTTTGTTAGAAACCTCTGAGGTCTCTCTAATTGCTGCAGGTGCTTAGTATGGTACATACCAAATGGGGGTGTTACTCGATTATGGCCTGGCTAAGTGCTGATTATAGGGGGGGCTATAACTTATTTTGCTGTCAAGTTGATGCCTTTACTAATCAAGTCTGCTATGTGGAAATATTTCCTTACAATGGTAGACACACAGTGACCAAAGTTAAGGTCGCTGTCAACCTGTGATCCCAAGTCCCTTACCACTTCGTGGGTACTTATGGTATTGTTGATTTGATGGTGTGAAGGGACATTATTTGCGCCAAAGGGAATGATGCATTTCTTTGCATTCAGTTTGAGACCATGACTAATGCACCAGTCATTGGTCTTTCTGAGACCTTCCTGGAGCATACCCATTTTACAACAAAGGGGTTTAGATTCAGTTTGCTAAGTTTATTGGTAATGCCTGAATATGAGATTGTGTCAAAAAGCCGTTGCCAAGTCAATGTATGTTGTGTGCACAGATTTGCCCTCATCAGTGGTCTTGGTCATGTTTTCAAAGAAATACAACAGATTTAACGGGCAGGATCTGCCCTTCAGGAAGCCAAATTGGGTAGGATCCAGGGTTTGGAAGTCATCTAAGTCTTTATTTATGAGGTCCATAATAATATATTCCATGGCCTTACAGACGAGGTTGGTCAGGCTTATGGGTCTGTAATTCGCTGGGTCTGTTGCTGGGCCACCTTTGTGGATTGGAATAACTGTAGCTGTTCTCATTCCACAGGAACAAATCCTGTGGTTCAGCTATGATTGAAAAGGTTCTAGTGATTATGCAAGTTCATGTTTTAGCCTGTTTGGAAGACAGCCTGGGATGTCATCTGGTCACATACTGACTGTGTTCTTTGCCTTGGACAGGGCTTTGAGGACCTGTTCTACAGATATGTAAGGTGAGGGGAGTTTGGGGGAGGGTTTGTTGTAAGTTGCGAGGGGATAAGGGAGTGAAATTTTTGCCAAACCTATCTGCTAGCAGGTTCGCTGTCTCTGTAGGTTCAGTATGTGTGATACTGTTGACCACCAGTTCTTCACATGTTTGGGTCCTACCCTTTAGGTTATGTACATAGCTGTAAAGGCCTTATGGTTATCCTTGGCAGTACTTGCTAGGTTTTCTCAAAGGAGCTCTTGGAGGATATGACAAGTTGTTGTATTTGCCTGTTAAGGCTGAGGAGGGTGCTTTTCCATTGTTGGGTCCTTGTCTTTGTTTTCTTGGACAGCAACTTTTTCCATTTATTGTAGAGTCTAATGATGCTGAAAGTCCACCATGGCAACTTGATTTTACTTGGGGCTCTGGCTTTGATTCTGTCTGATACAGCTAAGTTTATACATGTATGCAAGTGATTGTACAAGGCATTAGTGTAAGCTTCAGCGTAGTTACCACTTTCAGCTTGGGGTAGGGCTTTGAATGCATTTATACCTTTACCTAGGAGGGTTTAGCTTGCCTTGGTGAAGGTATAAATAATTTCCAAGCCCCACCCTCCTGAAGGATATCTACATAGTTGGGGCACACCACTAGTAACTGACCTATTGCTGGATCTGGATCCACTCACTTTAACACCACGTGTCCTACGAGCCAAATGGCTATCCATCTGGTGACAGATTTATTCCCAGTTTTGTGAGTTATAATACCCAACTGGGGAACTGTTATATGCCTTGTCCAGATTGAAGTAGGCAAAATGGACTGTTTTACCCATGTCCATGACCTTACTGACTTTCTCAAAGAAATTGACCAGCTTCAGTAGGTATGACCTGCCCTTGACTAAGCCAAATTGGATCAGGTCTAGTGTTAGGAGGTTTTCTATGTCATTAATTATCAGGTCCATGATTATTCTTGGCCTTGAACTAAGAGTAGTTAAACTTATGGGTCTATAATTTCCTGGGTCAGTAGATGGTCCACCTTTATATAGAGGGATGACTGTTGCTGTCCTCCACTCTATCAGGACAAAGCCAGACCAGAGGCTGTGCTTAAATAGAAATCCTAATGGGCCTGATAAGTCCTGATTTAAGCTGTTTAAAAGTCAGCCTGATATGCAATCAGGCCCAACTGAAGCTGTGTTTTTAGCTTCAGAGAGCACAGTGGCAACCTGTTCTTTGGTGATGATTGACAGTGGAGTGGTGGAGAGTATTTCTTGGGGGAGAACTGGCGGTGAAGGGGAGGTGAAATTTGAGCTGAATTTGTTGGCTAGCAGATTTCCTACATCTTCCAGCTGAGTATAGGTGATGCCATCTACAACTAATTCTGCACATTGTTGGGTGTTGCTGTTAAGATTGTGGACATAACTGAAAAATGACTAATGGTTATCCTTAGCTTTGGAGGCTAGTTTTCCATCAAAGTCTGCTTACAGAGACTTGACTATGATTCACTTGTTTAGACTAATGAGAGACTTTTTTTTCTCTGTTGTGCACATTCCCACTTACTTCTCAACAGGATTTTCTTTCTGTTGTTATAAAACCTGTTAACCCACCCTAGTGGACTCCTGGTATTGTTTTTGTGGTATGACCTGGGCTTATTTTGGTCTGATACTGCACTTTCTATGCAGTTGTTTAAATGGTTGTACAGGACTTTTGTGTATGCCTCTGCACAGGTTTCTGTGTTTTCTGGATTTGGGGGAGCTTGGAAATTAGCTCGGCCTTGCCTTAATATGAGATAATTACCTTAGAGAAGTTCTTAAAGTCTTGGGGTTAGGTGAGGGACTAGTTTTACTTTTATTTCAAGGGAGATTGCTTTGTGATCACATCACATAGGGGGAGGGTGCGCAGCATTCTCCCTTATTTGTGAGTACCAGATCTAGAATATTTGTTTCCCTAGTGGGAGTGCAGACTAGCTGCTCCAGAGCATTTGAATTTAGAAAGTCAAGAAATCTTTCAGCCTGCATGCTAGTGGTAGTGTATGCCTCAAATTAATAGAGGGATAGTTAAAATCACCCATGAGTATGTTATTGGACTGGATGGTGAGTGATTCTAGTAACTTCAGGTATGTTGTATGGATTTCCTGGTTCATGGTTGTGCATCTGTAGCTAGCAAGAATATTGTAATGGATTTTTTTTCTCATAGTTGTACATGGAACAGATAAAACATGTCATATTGTTTGACCACCCTTTTGAGGTCTGCTTATCCTTTATGTGTATAGATACACCTCAACCTCTCCTAGGACCGTTTATAATATGTTTTTTCTTTTATGGTGATGTAGACGGTCCTAGGAGAGGTGATTTATGCATGAATTTAAAGAGCTTCAATGGATTGCAGATTTAAGAGCCGACTGTGAACCTGGTTTAAATGGTGTTCTCCCTTTAAAACCAGCATTGAAGGAGTCGGCTCAAAAATAGGTTTGATTGGTCAAACCCTATTTAAGAAGCTTTGCTATGTTCAATGACTTTATGGATCCGAAGAAGGGATTTCTGAAAGTGCTTATCCACCTTTGGTTTTACTTTTTGTGTATTTATGAGTAAACTACCTTTGTCTTGTGGATTTTAGCTTCATTTGCTTTAGTTAGATTTTGAAGCTTTTTATCTTGTTCCATTCTAATTTGTTCATTCTTTGATGTTTCAGTAACTGCAGAGATGTCAGCATTCTCCAGGATGAGAAGAGCTTCCAGGAAGTGCAGTTTCTTACTCAGACTCATAGCATTGAATAGTAACACATTTAGCTTGTCCTAAGTAGCTTTTGTTATGTTGGGAAGGTTTGTCTGTTTGGCAATGCCTGAAAAAGGCACTGGTGGGTTGGATAATGTTTTGGCCACTATCAGAAAGCATAGAGGTAACAGGTGAAGACTATCCATGGCAAAGCAATGTGGCCTGTCAACCTTGTCCTCCCAGGCTGAAAAAGTATTGGACACCTTTGGAATGACACTGGTAGCTATGTCAGTTAAGTTGATCATTTTTTGCTGGTATTGTGGCATCATCCTTAAAGATGGTAGAATGCTGCTCAGTGCTAGGCTAATACCTGCTTCTGACGTATATTCTGAGAGCTCAGTCATGTCTCTCTTCATATAGTTCAAGGAGGTCCATCTCAAGTCATTCACACCCATATGGACTATGACTGAGTCATACTGGTACTTAAGGGTAAATGAGTGAGTACTTGTGTGATCTGGTGAATCCTGGCCCTTGACAGGCATCTAGCTATAACCTTCCCGTTATCCAGCCTGGTAAGAAAGATATCAGTGTGTCTCAAAATGGAGTCTCTTATGACCAGAATATGGGGGTGGTGGAGTGTTTTGCCTTATGGGTTTGGTAGTTGTGAGACAATGAGATATGACTTCATGTTGTGATGGGAACTGTCTTGTTTGTGTGCATGCAGAGTTAGAGCACTGCACCTGAAAGGCCTTTGAGGTTTGGATAAGTTACATGTGAGCACCTCTGCATTTCTGGGTCTGTGTGTGTAGTTCTTTGCAGGTGTGATGGGTGATATGTGTGAGCTTCTGACAACCTGTTTGTTGCTTTTCATGTCTGTATGTGAGAGTCTAGCCTCTAGTGTCAGTATGTAACTCCATCTGTCACATATTTGTTTGAGAATTAAGTGGTTGTCAGTGTACATAAGCCAGTTATTACATTGCCTCGGGATACCCATGTCCACCAAGCTGGATGCAAAGATAGGAAAGTGCCCTTCCATGGTTGCAGGTCTTAATGGATTGGAGTAGAGTGTGTTTGTAACAGGTGAGGAAATGTTGCTTACTTTTGATCTGCAGCTAACCTAACGATCTCTGAGCAACAATAGTCCTGGGTGTTATAATAAGGTAAGGTTGAAATAAATGGTCCTAACTAAATGCTGCTCACTGTGCAAGCTAGTTGTCCCATGAGTTACATGGGACTGAGGTAAAGTTCCAAGCTGGGTTTTATTGGGAATTTCAACTTCTAGTGATTGTGTGTACTCAAGGTCCAAGTAATCACTGCTGCAAGAAGAGCAACTTCCTGCAAATCTGAGGTTTATATATGATCAGAACAAAAGCAAGTTTTACACTAATTATGCCCTAAGGTCAATCAGGTAAGCAAGTACACAATGAGCTTTCCACCAGCAATTCTTAGCTCAGATAGGTGACATCAGCCCTTTCCTGCCACAAGACTTTGATCCTCTTTTTTTTTTTTCTTAAACAAGAAACAACATTAATAAATTGTGTGAAATACAGTGGATATAAAGTGTACACACACCTGTTAAAATGCCAGGTTTTTGTGATATAAAAAAATGAGACCACAATAAAATAATTTCAAAACATTTCCCACTTTTAATGTGACCTATAATTTGTACAATTCAATTGAAAAACAAACAGATCTGTTAGGGGAAAAATAAAAAAATACATACAATAAGCTGGTTGCATAAGTGTGCACACCCTTAAATTAATACTTTGTTGAAGCACCTTTTGATTTAATTACAACATTCAGTCTTCTTGGGTACACACCTGCCATCAGAGTCTCTGATTAACCCCAAATAAAGTTCAGCTGTCCTAGTAGGATTTTCCTGACATTTACTCAGTTGTCTGCTACAGCAAAAGCCATGGTTTGCAGAGAGCTTACAAAGCATTAAAGGGATCTCATTGTTGAAAGGTATCAGGAGAAGGGTACAAAAAATTTCCACAGCATTGGATATACCATGGAACACTGGAGACAGTTATCAAAAAGTGGAAAAAAATATTGGACAACAGTGTCTAGATGTTCCCTCCAAAATTGATGTAAAGAAGACAAAAACTGGTCAGAGAGACTGCCAAGAGACCTACAGCAACACTGAAGGAGCTGCAGGAATTTCTGGGATGTACTGGTTGTGTACTACATGTGACAACAATCTCCTGTATTCTCCATATGTCTGGGCTGTAGGGTAAGGTTGCAAGATGGAAGCCTTTTCTTGCACAGAAAAGCATCAAGGCCTGGATAAAATTTGCAAAACAATACATAAAGTCTCCCAAAAGCATGTGGGAAAATGTGTTATGGTCTGAGGAAACCAAGGTTGAACTTTTTGGCCACAATTCCAAAAGGTACGTTTGGCACAAAAACACCACGTTGCATCACCAAAAGAACACGATCCCCATGGTAAAGCATGGTGGTGGCAGTATCGTGCTTTGGGGTTGCTTTTCTTCAGCTGGAACTGGGGCTTTAGTCAAGGTGGAGGGAATTATGAGCAATTCCAAATACCAGTCACTTTTGGCCCAAAACCTTCAGGTGTCTGCTAGAAAGCTGAAGATGAAGAGGAATTTCACCTTTCAGCATGACAATGACCCCAAGCATGCATCCAAATCAACAAAAGAATGGCTTCACCAGGAGAAAATTAAAGTTTTGGAATGGCCCAGACCTAAATCCAATAGAAAATTCATGGGATGACCTGAAGAGGGCTGTGCACAAGAGATGCCCTCACAATCTGACAGATTTGGAGCACTTTTGCAAGGAAGAGTGGACAAATATTGCTATGTCAAGATGTGGCATGCTGATAGACTCCTACTCAAGAAGACTGAATGCTGTAATTAAATCAGAAGGTACTTCAACAAAGTATTTAAAGGTATGCGCACGTATGCAACCAGCTTATTGTACTTTTTTATGTTTTTTTTTTAATATTTTTCCCCTAACAGATTTGTTTGTTTTTCAATTGAATTGTACAGGCTATAGGTCACATTAAAGGTGGGAAAAGTTTTGAAATGATTTATTGTGGTCTCATTTTTTATATCACAAAAACCTGGCATTTTAACAGGTGTGTACAGTTTTTATATGCACTGTAGACAATCCTACATTTATATAAATGAAAATAAATCATACCTACACAATCTCAGTTGCAAATGTTATACATTACAAACCAAGGCAACACAACTGTAGCTGCAAACATTATACATCACTTATATTTAGTTATTTTCAGTCAACCACCATTGCATAGCTCATTCATTTTCTGCCTTTTAAACCTCACTCCTCCTCTGCATGTGTTGAACCTACACTTCCCATTTTTTTCTTATGTAACTTGCTCCTATTCTTCTAAAGATCCCAAGTCCAGTTGTTTTATCTCTGTTACTATCTTCACTTGTGTCTTTCGGCTTTTCCTGGTTAGGGGTCACTACAGCAGAACTCCGGTCTGCTAATGATTGGTAGTTGATTTTTACATGCCGAGTTACCAGCCCTGATGCACAACCTTCAACGAAGGTATGCCCATTCACGCATGTCTCCATGCAGAAGACGCTCTAGCTGAGAATTGAACCGGACAGCGTCTTACTGTGAGGCGACAACGCTAATGCAGCACCACCACCGCAGTTACTATCTTCACTACTTTGAGTAAAGTTGGTTTAGACTTTGATTTCCATTTTCTAGTAATTGCTTTTTTGGCAGGCATCATAATTAGACTCATCAAGGCCTTAGTATGTCTAATCAATTCCAATTCTGTGTCATAGTGCAAACAAATTCCTTAGTTACACCAATCTGCTCACCCAGCATCTCTGACAGAGCAGTTTGCAAGGAATTTTTAAAGTCTGCCAACTCATTGCACTCCTAGAAAATATGTTCATTCCCAGTTACCTCTTTCTTCCCCATCACACCTCCAACATTTGCTGTCTACCCAAGGAAAATTCTTTGGAGTCTACTTAGGGTATACAAAAACCTATGTAAACATTTCCAAGCAGATCCTGCATCTTCTAGACTTTGTTGTATGTTTGGGAGAAACATATATCCCCCCACTGCTTAATTTTTTTTAATGCACCTGTATTAAATTACTTGTGACAGACAATTTTACATTTATACAAATGTAATCAAACAGTATTAGCAAATTAATATTAACATTATACTTCACATATATTGCTATACATCATATAACCTAAGCAACATTATATAAATTATTCAAATCCTGCCCCCCCTTTTTTTTAAACAAGAAATATCTTTATTAAACCATCACTTATGATATAAGTAATCTTACATTTATATAAATACCAGCACACTCCCAGTTGCAAACATTATACATCACTTATAATCTACCCAATCATTTTCAAACATTAAAAAGCTCATTGAAGTCCTGCCTTCTTTTAAACCTCATTCCTCCCCTGTATGTATTGTTCCCACAATTCCTATGTAGTTTGCTCATACTCTTTTCTAAAGATCTCAATTCCAGTTGTTTTATCTCTGTTACTATATTCACTACTTCTAATATAGTTGGTTTACATTTTGATTTCCACTTACTAGTAATTGCTTTTCTGGCAGCCACCATAACTAGACAATTCTGATTCTGCATCATAGCTCAGAAAAATCATCTCCCCTCATTATACCAATCTGCCCACCTGACATCTCTGACAGTGCATCCCACAGGGAATCCTTAAAGTGCACCAACCCACTGCACTCCTAGAAAATATGTTCCTAAGTACCTCTTTCTTCACTGTCACACCACCAGCATTTACTGTCTACCTGAGGAAAATTCTCTGGGTATAAAAATATCTATGCAAACATTTCCAAGCAAAAATCCTAAATCTTCTAGATCTTGTTGCATATTTGAAAGATGAAAATCCACTGTGCTCTTGATGTAAAAACACAGAAAAGACGTGCTAGAGTACAAAAATACACTACTTTAACAGCTAGCTACATAATGAATTCAGATCAAGCAAATCAGAAGACCAGACAATGAGAGGCAAAACACACTTTTTTTCCCAAAGCACAAGGAAAGACAGATAATTAAAAAGTAGATCAAGGAACATAAGGCTGGGTGGAAAGAATAACCAGCAGGGAGTCAACAGTGCTGTAGGTTTATGCAGCCCTTGAAAAGACAAATGCACTGAGAATTTCTGTGTCTTTAAACATCACTCAAGAAACAAATTAACCAATGGGGAAAAAAGTGAAATGTGCAGTCTAGGTAATTTAAGTGTCTATCTGCCACATAGACTAAAAACACCAGCCAAGCAGATTTCCTAAAACAGAAAACAAGATGGAGCAAGTTCAGCAATACCCATACTTATGGGTGCACAATAAAATGAAGTATTTAGAAGTATGGATTAAAAAGGATTCTACTATGGCAGCTAAGGATATGTGGGAAAAGTGAAAAAATAATACACAAACTGGAAGCACTTGTTTATGGCTAGAGATAGCAAGACATACACAGTGAAAATATTTAGCCTCTTTAGTTTTGTCTACAGGTCAGGCATATTTTATCAAGCAAAGGAGAAGTTGCTGACAATAATAGAGTTGAAGAAATTTATTCGGTAGGGGAAGAGATCAAGGAGCAAGTGGGATAAGTTGATTCTTCTAACAGAAGGGATATTTTAGAGCTACACAGTTAAGATTCATAAACATAACACAAGAAAGCTACATTTCAAAGTAGAAAGGGGTAATGATGAAATGGGGGAATTAAAGAAATAAGGAAGGAGTGGGATTTTTGATGCAGATCATTGAGAATAACAGCCACGTGGAATATTATATTCATAAAGTATTCTGAGAACTAAGCCAAAACAAGAATGAAGAAATGAGATTTTGCCAATGGAATGATTACAATTAGCAGTACAAAGAGTAGGCAAGAAGGGTCTTGAATTTACTGGAGAAAGCTAGCAAAGGAGCCAAGGTACTGGGAGCAAATAATTAGAAAGGGAGCAGTAACAAAATGCAAAGAGGCCAAGACAGTTGGACATCACATTACAGACTGCCTTCCCTATCACGGATTGATATTAAAGTGTAGGCAAAAAGGAAGGGATAGGAGGATCCTAAGTGAGAGACACAGTCTAGTAAAGTTTTTAGTTGTTTCTAGAACAGAAGCTGCTGTTTAAAAATAGATAATCAGTAGGGTGTATAAAATATTGCACGATAACTATAGGAATTAATAAGAGGAAGTTAGAAAAGATTGAAAAAAACAAAACTGTGCAAGAAACGTGTGTGTGGAAGGTTTTCAAATCTAGTTATTCACTGTATATTAATAAGATCAGATAATGGTAGGAGAAGTTGTCTTTTGGCTTTTCCTGGTTAGGGTTCGCCACAGCGGACCTCTGATCCGCTAATGATTGGCAGTAGATTTTCATGAACACCGAGGTACCAGCTCGACTTTCAACCTTCAATGAAGGCACGCCCATTTACGCATGTCTTTCGAATGCCCACCCAACTGCGGGGAGGACATGCAGATTCCACACAGAAGGCACTCCCCACACTCCAGCCTAGAATCGAACAGGAGAACCTCTTGCTGTGAGGCAACAACACTACCGCTGCACCACCGCAGCAAACTTAAATTCATCCTAAGTCAAACAATAATAAAAATATAATTTGAAATATAATACAGAATTATTAAATATTCAAAAGTAATCCAAGCAGGGTAGACAGTCCGTTTCCAGTCAAAATATTTTTATTAAGCACACAGACAAGCAATCCAAGTAAAACAAAAATAACAGCATAATAGTTTCATCACAAACTTTCTAACTGTATATATACTTTTTATTAGTTGTGGGGGTGTTTTATTGTGCTGTAAAACACATTGTATTGGTATACATGTTAACAAATTCACATCCCTTACCCCATCAGTGTGTCATTTGAGCTGATCCTGCCAGTAGCTGTCATAATATAACCCTTATGTACTTTAAATAAAATTAATAATGATGTGGCACCTCTTATTACTTATTAACTAGATTAAGTCTGATTTTATCCAAGACAATATACTATATGGTTGGAAATGTATACACCTTAGACCATTTGGCAATCTAAAAATATATATAGATACACATTTTGCATGCAAAAAATCCATTGTGCAAATCATAGTCTATTTCCATAACCTATTGTTAAAGATTGCTTTTGTCCTTCTAACCCTTTTCAGGTATGAACCCTAAAAAAACTATCTACAAAAATATTATTGTATAATTAGCTATTATTGTTATTAAACCTTATTTCAAATAAAATGGAAAAAAGAATAAGAAATAAAATGTGTGATGATAGAAACAAAATATACATTTCTATTAAAAATTACTTAGCATGGTATTTAAAACCAACTGGAAGAATAAAATCAAATAAAATTTCTCATGTAAACAATGTGGCAATTTTTTAAGTTCCAGTTCAGTTTTAAGTGAACAGTAGCAGTTTAGTCCAGGCTTCCTGAAAGAGTTCAGCTTTAATTGCCACAATTTCATGTTTTTTTCCAGAATATTCAGGATGTCACCTTCAAGATCACCCACATCTATGCAATCCAGTATCTGGAACTTAAAATCTGTGTGTCTTTTATGCAGAGCAAGGTGTTTGGCTAGTGCATTATTTTTACACTCAGAGCAGATTTCTGCCAGATGACATGAAATCCTGTGCTTGTTTATTTACAGTCTTGCCCATATAAAATGCATCATATTCAGTGCCCTGTAAATTACTTTTGTAGTATTACAGTCACCCCCTGCACTGGTCTTAATGATTTTCTTTAAATAAGGGCAATAAAAACTATCACCTTGCTGTATAAATACACAAAATGTACAACTAGCTTCACATCTTTTAGTGTTTCTCTCATATACTCTAGATTTAAATTCAACAAAACTTCTAATGTTCCTGGCCTTCCTGTAAACAAAGAATGGGGCTCCAGCTAAGATGTTCATCAGATAAGGGTTTATTGTGACAATGGCCCAGTTTTGTTTAATAATATTTTTGATACTGTGATAATCCAAAGTGAATGTCAGGATGCAGCATGCATTTGTTATTCTCTGTGGAATTGAGTGAAGGTGCTTCAGTCCTTTTCAGTTCTATAGTAGGTTCCAGGATGTTTTTTTAACATCTGATTTTCCTAGCCTCTCACTAGGAAATCATTCTCTAAATTGTTCAGGTTTGTCAAAAATAGTTCCATCTCAGTGGTAATTCTAGCTAATGTATAGTCATGGGACTTCCCCACATTATACTTGGTTTTTGCAGGATGCAGACTTACTGTGGTGTAATAAGTTAACCCTCATCAGTTTTCTGAATAGATCAGTGGCGATTCTATTATTGTTGGTGTCCTTGGAAATCTGCATATCTAAGAAAGTGGTTGAAGTATAGTTATGGGAATAGGTAAACTTTAGGAAGGGGGTTGTTTGATTGAGGTAAGTGATAAAATCTGCAAGGTGCCACCTTCCCACACAATAAAGATATCATCAATAGCATGGCATGCTGCATGCAGTCAGTTTAACACAAAGTCCTCCTCCCACTTTCCCAGGGCTATGCTGGGAGCCATAGCAGCCCCCATTGCTGTACTAGTTTTTTGTTTGTAGTGTTTGCCATTGAATGTAAAGAAATTAAAGTCCAGTACAAGATTAATGACCTTGCTTGACTTTTGCAGCTGTGCCTGTGTACCTTGATTATGTTTCTTCAAAGATTCCATAGCTGATGTTATATAATAATTGTGAGGGAGCACTGTATACAAGGATTCCACATCAATAGTTAATAAAATACTGTCAGCTTCCACTGTAATTTTTTTTATCTTCCTCACAACAATCATTGGATTTCTTATATATGACTTATACTTTTCTGCTAAAGGTTCCAGCAAGTAATCAAAGTTAATGGTAGTGGCTACAGTAAGGGAACCACCACTTGCTACCACCAGTCTATAAGGTGGGTCTTCTCTGTTCTTGTCTGGCTTTGGTATTCCAAAAAAAGTAAGGTAAATGTGGGCATGGGCTCCGATAATAATTATAAAGATTTTCAGTAATAAGTTTTCCTTCCAATAATGTGGTGAGAAAAGAGACTACATAAGCAATTCACAAGAAAGCAATGGATGGCCATACCTATCTGCTATCAAGTATGCAAAGTATAGAAGATTTAGGATTTTGCTTTGAAATGTTTGCATAGGTACATTTTTGCCCCAAGCAGACTCCAAAAAATTTTTTCTCAGGTAGATGGTAAATGTTAGAGGTGTGATGGGGAAGAAAAAGGTAACTGAGAACATTTGTTTTGGGGTTATGAGTTGGCAGATTAAAAAAAATCATGCAGAATACTCTGCCAGAAATATGGGGTAAGCAAATGGATGTAACTAAGGTTTTTTTTTTTTTTTTTAGCTAGGAGACAGGATCTGCATTGCCTAAACATAGTAAGGCCTTGTTAAAGTTAACTCTGGTGGTCACCAAAAAATCAATTACTAGAAAATGGAAATCAAAGTCTAAACCAACTGTATTTGGATTAGTAAATATCGTAATGGAGAACTGGTACTGGGATCTTTAAAAAATGGATAGGAACAAATTACAAAAAAAATATGGAAATTGTGAGAATATATGCGGAGGAATGAAATTTAAGAAGGGCAGGAATTGAGCAATTTATGTTATGATGGCTTGATCTTAGTTTAAACTACTGAACAGACAACTTCTCAAGTTCTGCTCCAGAGTGCCAGTTGCTATGGCTTTGAGAGTGGAAGCAATTCTTTTAGTGGAAAGGGGGTTTTCCTGTATGCCTAATACCACTCTTTCTCCAGCCAAGAGTCCTAAACCAGATAATGTGGTACAGGCCCAAAATCTTGTTGTTGACTCCCTTTTAGCCCAGACAGCATTAGGTTCTCCTATTTCACTGGCAGGGAGCAATCATTACAAGTTACCTCATAGAATGAGTTTCTCACACTGGACATGGACTCTCTCATTCACCCTCATCTTCTCATCTTAGAGTTGACTGTCTGGGTGATAGGATTTTGACTTATTTTCAACACCAGTTTTTAAAAGACATGTTTCAGACTTTGCAGGAGGCCAAAAAACCCACTCCTAGAAAATGTTGTTGCTAAATGGAATAGATTTTCTGTTTGGTGCCACAAGCATGAACATGCCATTTTGTAGTGGATATTTCTACTGTTTTTTTATTTGTGTGAGTTTCTCACATGTGGCCTGGCATACACATCTGGTCAGCCACTTTTGCTTGTCCACCTTTGGCTCTACCCTTTCCTCTAGATTTGAGGGTAAACAGTTTCTGAAAGGCATCCTTCATATTAGGCCTCCAAGAAAGCCAATTCTTCCTTCTTGGGACCTTAATTTGGCTCTTGACAGGTCAACTCAGCAGCTTCTTTACCCTGAAGATGGTCTTGTTAGTGGCTCTGACCTCTTGCTGAAAAAGTCTCCAAGCTTCAGGGTCTTATGATGGTCCTTCCTTTTCCCAGTTTTTCACAGAGATGGACCAATCCTCTTTTTATGCCTAAAGTGGTCAATGCCTAGTTTTTGAATCAGACATCCATTTAACTTATTTTTTTCCCCACCCCCTCAAAGTAGCAGTGAGGTAGTACTAAATTCTTTGGGTTTACATATACTTAGATAGCTCAGTTAGATAAAACTATCAGGGGACTTTCAAGATAGCTGCACATTGAGTAACAGCTTAATTCTAGCTCTCCCAGTGTGAAAACAGAAACATAGGAGAGAAAGCCAGTGGACTTCTACTTCTGCTTAAATTTCAGTAACTGCACTGCTCAAATGCCAAGAAAAAAAGAAATACAGAGGACCAGAAGGAATATCATCTTTAAATGGTGAGGAAAAACACTGACTGGGAAAAGTACTGCAGCTGTTCAGCAAAAGGCAGTGCAAGCTCCAGACATAACTTCCATTAACCTAGAGGAAAATATAAGACAAGTGCTCACAAACCTGATTAAAATAAACAAAATACTAATGGAGTTTATCAACTCAAAAGGCTGCAAACAAAAATTTGAAGAATCATTAAACAGATATTCAAATGAGATGATAAAAGTGCAAAAATCAGAGGTCGAAATTAAGAAAAGGCTGGTTGAATATGAGACTGCACAAGAAGAGATGTTTCAAAAAATAATAGAATTACAGGACAGAGCATGTAGGGAAAAACTCAGATTTTTCTGCTGTACCAAAGAAGCTGGAAGGAAAGCACAAATAAGCAATTGGACTGGTATTCCACAACAGGAGTTGTTAATTGAAAGGGCACATCATGTGTATTTTCCAAACCTGGCTATGAGAAAGCAATCTAAATCTTTAGTGAAGATGGAATCCTCCCAGCAGGAGGAGTTGATTCTGACAAAACTATAGCAAAAAGGCAAAATACTAAAAGTGGGAGACAGCAGAGTATCCAGCTATCTTAAAATGTTCTTCCCTGGAGGAACAAAATAATTTTTTGATGAAATACAAAAAGTTTGTTCAACAAAAAGTGAGCTGTGAAACGGAGGGAAATTCTGCTTCTTGTTCTTCTGGTAGTAAAGACCACAGAGAGACTGTGCTAGTGAAACCTTTTCCAACTGTTTCAATGGAAAATGATTGAATAAAGGAAAAAAAGCACAAGAATCAACTAGAAAAATCAAGAATATGTTGGAAATAAAATAGACAGAGGATTTGGGAGATGGAAATGAACAGGAATAAAACCAGTAACTTGGAAATTGACTAATGTGGGATTAAAAAGCAATGATGATATTTCTGAAACATGACAGAACAAGAAAATCTGGAAATATTGGATTGTTTGGACTTTGTTAAACTTGTAAGGGAATTTAAAGCATATGCCCTACTTCATGTCATTAATGTTCAGAAAAATACTTAGGGGAGGAAATAGAAAGTTAACTAAACTGTAAGTAAAACAATTTTTTTTTCTTAATGGTATTTTTATACCGCATGATGTTTTTGCAAGCTATGACATTTTCCAGTTACTTTTAAGTGTAATGGGGATACTAATGTAAAATGCTGCTGGTTAAAAGAGCATGACAAAAGTAAAAATAGTGTGCTTTTTATTTCTTGCATAGGGTAATGACTGGATTAAGGCTGTTATCTTTATCTAGCAACAAGTTTTAAGAGAAAGCAAGTACACAAAAATATTAAATATTCTACGGCTTTTTTCTAGCAAATAAATGTATGCTTACTAGCAACTTTGTATCTGGTCCTCCTGTCTCCAGGAGACAATCTGATAAGGAGAAATGGCTAGACGATAATGTTTTCTGAAAGCATTCAAGTGTCTTCCCAGATGGGAGAGCTATACAGATAAGAAAAAACAGACAGCACTTAGTAGAATCACAAGCTGTACCATGCATCTTAGCATGGATAACCTTTCTTTTAGGTTAACTCAAGTCTATGAGCATGGCTGTCAGTTTGGAATATCTGTTCCTATTCAGAGGGTAAAACTTCAATATTTGAAGATGTACATAGTTTTGTGCATTGTTAATAGGTTTTAGAGTGGTACTGGATGTCTGTTTTTTTAAGGGCATTCAATAAAGCAAAAAGTTTTGTAAGATGTGATATAGGCTCAAATGGATATGAAAAGAAATAGTTGTACAAAAGATCAACCTGTGAAACACAAAATCTGGAACTAGACATTTAACATAAAAGGTGGAAATAATAACTTTTTAATATACTGATACTTTCTATAATGTCTCCAAATGTCAATGGTCTCACAGATGAATACAAAAAAAGAAACGGTAGTGAACTATATTAAGAATGTAGAGTGCAAATAGTTATACTACAGGAGATGTTGAAAGAACTGAACATGTGAATTTGACAAGGATGGTTAGCAAAATATCTGGGACAAAGAAAAATGAGTACTTACATTAATTGCAAGAGGAGCTGTAATAGTGATAGAAGAGGATAAAAAAAAGATAATGATATATTTGTAGTAGTAAGGGGCTACTGGCAAGGGAGAAGGATTACACTGGCATGTATTTATATTCCACCTAAAACTGCTATAATGGAGCTTAAGAAAATTCTGGGAGAAATAATCAGGTTTCAGCAAGGACTATTACTTATAGGTGGGGACTGGAATTGATTTGCAACAGTGAAGATGTGCCTGGAGATTCCAGAAGGGAAATATAACAAAGGAGGATAGATATTTGAAGAAATTTATGAAAATGTGTGGCATAGAAGGAGAGACTTTACATACTATTCCCCAAGATACAAAAACTGGGCTAGGCTAGACAGAATTTACATTTCACAGGAACATGTGCATTTCATTGAAGATCTTGATACGCACCCAAAAACTATTTCAGATCATACTCCAAAAATAACTGAAATAAAAATGAGACCCTGGCACTTTCCCACCTATCTGTTGAAAAGAGAGGAATTTAAGGAATGAGTAGTGGAAATTATTCAGGAGCTATTAAAGAAGATAGAAATTTCTTCTGAAAATATATCTAGGGAGTGGTATAAAATTAAAGTGGAGTTTAAAAATAGGGTGGAAATGAAAAGGCGATATGGATAAGAAATAGCAAGAATAATTTAGAGGGACTGACAAATGTTAAAGTATTGCAAAATAGGTGGAATCTCACAGAACAAGAGGAAGAGCAACTGCAGAATGCTAAACAGAAAATAAGGGATTACCTCAATAATATACATAAGTTTAGAAAAATTGCTGTTAAGCAACTGTAGAGCACAAAAACTTTTAGCACAATGACTCAAGCAAAAGAAAGGGGTGAAGCCAAGCTTAGGAAGCCTATAACAAAGGAAGATAACAAGAGATCCTGTATTAGTATTAGCAATATTTTGGAAACCCTATTAAAGTATAAAGCAAATAAATATGGAAATCAAGAAAAGGTAAAAATGGAAATGTTTATGGAAGAATTCAATATACCAAGGTTAGAAGTAGATGAGGCTGAATTACTTTTAGGATAGGAGGAGATGAGGTAAAAATGATGATGTATAACCAATGTACAAGAAAGTCCCCAGGAAGAGATTGTACTCCTGATGAAGTTTGGAAGCTAGGATGGAAAAAACTGATAAAGATCTTGTTTTACACTATTTTAAGAAGAAAAGTACCAACATCCTGGAAGAAAGCAGGGGTAGCTGTAATACCTAAAGAGGGTAAAGAACCATCAGATCTAGCTTCATACAGGCCCATTTCAATACTAACCATTATTACAAAGTGTTTATGTGTATAATGGCTAAAAGAATGGCAACAGTGATACCAAAATTGACAGATATGGTTTTGTGGAGGGGAGGCATTTGGCAACATTAACAGAACTCTGATTATCCAGAGGGAAGCATATAAGAAAATACCACTGCTGGTGGTGGGTACTGATGCAGGGAGGCAATTTAACAGAGTAAGCATTTGCATTCCCTGATAAAATTATATGGTTGATTAAGTGGATATATGAGGGATCAGAAGCAAAAATTAAAGTGGGTGGGTTCCTCTCTGATAATTTCAGCTTGAGCAGAGGAACTAGGCAGGGGTGTACTCTTTCCCCTTGGTTATTTGCATTATATTTAGCACCACTGGCAAAGAAAAAAAAGAGATTCAGAAATTCAAAGATATAATAGGTATCAGGGGTGTACTCTTTCCCCTTGGTTATTTGCATTATATTTAGCACCACTGGCAAAAAAAAAAAAAAAAAAAGAGACTCAGAAATTCAAGGATATAATAGGTATGGTAGTCAAGAAAAGCTGGCTCTACTGGCAGATGATATTATTTTATACCTGATAAAACCAGAAAAGGACATTACAGTGTTGTGGAACATTTTGAGACAGTTTCAAATCTTTTCAGGATGCAAAATTAATGAAGCTGAAACAAAGACAACAGTGGTAAATTATATACCCACACACAAATTGGTTCAGCAATATCCATGTTTTTGGGGACATGATACAATGAAGTATTTACAAGCATGGATTAAACATGATTCCAGTGTGGCAGCCAAGGATATGTGGGAAGAGATTAAAGAAAAGATAATACAAAAACTGAAAAATGGGAAGCTCTGTTATATGGATATGAATAGTAAGGTTCAATCGGTTAAAATGTTTTTAGTCCCTTTAGTCTTGTACACAGGCGAGGCATATTTTTATCAACCAGAAGAGAAAATGTAAATAAGAATTAAAGATGTAAATAAGAATTAATAAAGAGATGAAGTATTTTATCTGGGAGGGGAATACGCCACAAGTCAAGTGGGATAAGCTGATTCTTCTGATTGAACAAGGCGGATTGGGATTACCTGATTTGAAGGCGTATTTCAGAGTTACACAGTTAAGGCTCACATACATAGTACAAGCAAAAAACTATAATCCAAAGTGGAAAGGGATGATGATGAAATGGGGGAATCTCAAGAAAGAAGGAGAGACTGGGATTTTGGATGCAGACCCTCAAGGAGAATAACTGCCATGTAGAATATTATATTCATAAAGTAGCAGAAAGTATGCTAAGAAGTAAGCCAACACTGGAATAGAGAAAGGAGATTCTGACAATAGGGATGACTGCAATTAGGGATACAAACAATAGGCAAGAGAAGGCTGGAATTTACTGGAGAAAACTGTCAAAGGAACTAAGGTATTTGGAGCAAATAATTAGAGAGGGGAAAGGTAATGCAATGGGAAGAGGCCAATAATTTATTTGGACTACAGGTTAGAGACTGCCTTCCCGATCAAGGACTTGATATCAGAGTATAGGCAAAGAGAAAGAAATAGAGGGGTCCTAAATTAAAGACTAGCATTGGCAGAGTTTTAGTAGACTCTAGAACAGAAGCTGCTGTTAAAAAAAGAAATTATTAGTAGAGTATAAAAATATTGTATGATAACTATAAGAGTCAATTAGAGAAAGTTAGAAAGGATTGGGAAGAGAGAGTGGATAAGCAACTCACAAAGAAACAATGGGGGATATAGGTTTGTCTCTCAAATATACAACACAATTTAGAAGATTTAGGATTTTTGCTCAGAAATGTTTACAAAGATATTTTTATACCCTAAGTAGACTCCAAATAATTTTTCTTCAGGTAGACAGCAAATGTTGGAGGTATGTTGGGGGAAAAAAGAGGTAACTGGGAACATATTTTTTTGAAATGTAATATGTTGTCAGGCTTTAAATATTCCTTGCAGACTACTCTGTCACATGTACTGGCTGAACAAATTGCTGTAACTAGGGGAATGATTTTTCTGAGATATGACGCAGAATTAGAATTGCCTAGACATAGTAAGGTCTTGCTGTCTGAGTCTAATTATGGTGGCTGCCTAAAAAGCAATTCCTAGAAAATGGAAATCAAAATCTAAAACAACTGTACTAGAAATAGTGAATACAGTAACAGAGTTAAAACAACTGGAACTGGGATCTTTAGAAAAGGGTAGGAGCAAAATTACACGGGGAAAAAAATGAGAACAATACATAAAGGGGAGGAATGAGTTTTAAAAGAAGAGAGGATGTGAATGAGCTTTGTAATGTTTAACTGACAATGATTGGGTAAATTATAAGTGATGTATAATGTTTGCAATTAAAATTACATCAGTATGTTTCTGATGTAAAATGCTTGCTACTAAGATTGTCAGTATGGCTTGTCATTTATATAAATGTATGATTGTCTATGTCATAAGTGATGATTTAATAAAGATGTTTCTTGTTAAAAAAAGACTAAGTATATCAGAAAATGTGAGCAGTTTTTTTTTTCTTTTCATGCCAAGTAATTGGATTTAGCCATTTCTAAGCAAACTGTCTCCTCTTGAATTTTGAAAGCCATTTCCTTTTGTTATTCTTTTCAGGGCAAGTAGCTTCATTTTTCTATTTATGCTCATTCTATTAGGACAGTGGCTTCCTCTTGAATTTCTTCAAGGGTCTTGATGCTCAATCCATTTTGGAAGCTGCTGCTTTATCTTCTGTGCATAATTTTACTGAGCATATAAGTTGGATGTTGTTTCTAGGGCTAAAAAAGGTTTGTCTGGTCCATCCTTCATGGGTTTTTGGAGATTTCTGTTGCTTCCTTCTCTCACCTTCTTCACTAGCTTTCCCTTTTGTAAGGAATACTGCAACAGTGATAAGGAAGGACATAGCGTAGTTGTGTAAGAACTTACTAGAACAATAGACATCCTACTTTTCACTTTTGCAGTATTTCAATCTGTCCCACCCTCCTTACCCCTGTTCAGATTTTTCTTTGCCCACTGGCTGAGGGGCCTTTCATTCTTCCCGTTCTGAATGTACATGTATTATAGTTTTCCTCTTGTGTTTCTCCTGGATCAATTCAGTTCTGTGGGTTTGGTGCTCATACGTGACTTACATACTTTACACCTTGTACGCAGGACATATGTCTGACATATGGCACTTGGAAGGACGTAAAGCTTTGATATGTTGGCCAAACATATGGCTGTCCTCTGCAGGATATTCCTTTGGTAAGGAATACTGCATTAGTGAAAAGTAGGACATCTGTTATGGTAAATTCTTACACAACTGTACTCTCCAGGGCAATCCAGTTTCTAATGGCACTGTAAGTGAGACATAGATCTCCCTCCAAAAAAGTCCATAAGATACTGAATATAAAGGGATGAAGCTTCAAGTCTTTCTTGGTAATTCAGGGACTTGAGGACTATGATATCTTTGGTTAGGAATCTTATATTTTTTTTTAATTACTTGATATGTTTAGTGCAATACAGCCAACAGGAGCATTGTACTCAATCAGTGGCTTGGTCAACTCTGAGTATAACAGATTATCTTTCTAGAACAATTAGGTGGGCTAAATAAAAGAACTTCATGATAACCATTGTCTCAAATGAGAGGGAGCTATCTCTTTTGATCATTTTTGTGATGTGCTGTCTTGTACGTTATAATGAGGGGAGTGGCTGTCTACCAAAAGAGACAATACTAAACTTTTTGGCATTTAGTTTGAGCCCGGTTTTATTACACAAAGATTACTAGGGAGAGCTTATTCTGGAGGGTTTGAGTGTAATACAGTAACTTAACAACAATTGCTAGTTTGCAGTCATCTGCAAACTTTGTTAGCCAGAGGTTGTGACATTTTGTTTGCAGTCTAAGAAGTATCAAAAGGAGAGGTCCTGGCACCTAGCCTTGAGGGTTACTTTCAAGCTTTCTGTTGGGACACCTGCAACTTGCATTCCATGGGTTCTGTCCTTCAGCCAGTTTGACATCCATCTTAACCACATATGGACCAGTTTTTAAAGTATTCCTTGTAGAAGACTGTACAAGGAGTTCTACAAAAAAACAGCTTACAACTCAAGAGTGTGAGATTCTCCTGCTAATGTAATGGCCATCACTACAAAAACAAGAGAGAGAGAGGCTACCAGCTGAAAAGGAGCTTGGGTCAGTCTTTTCTAGAATAAAATTCAGGTCCCATGATGGACAGACTGATTTCTGAGGGGATCTCAAATGAAGTAGACCCTTCAAAAACGGTTGTACAGCTGGATGACAAAGTAAAGAAGCAGAGATGGTAGAAGATGGCTTTTAGCAAATGCATAAGACAGACCCTTGTTAACAATTAGACAAATAGGGTTTGGCTTGCTACAGTCTGGCTTTCCTAGGTCAGATGCTGCTGGATTAACATTAGGTTGGTCCACTTGCCTGGGTAGCATTTTCTAGTAGTATGTTTCCTCAAAATAAACAGGAACTTTATGGGAAAGGATTTCTGCTGTTGAATCAGGGTTCTATCGTTCAATTTTCAAGGAGTAAATCTTTTAGATGGTGATCATGTAAAACACTATCTCTCCAATGTGTAGTAGTAAACTCTGCCCAGGTACAACCCACAACATGATTTATGGAGTCCCCTAATGCCATACTATGCATAGTTAATGAATATTCATTTACCTACATTATCAATGCACATAAGGTTAGTGAAGGTATTCATTAAACAAGCTTACTTGACGGCAGCAATACCAGCCATTGTGATTCTACACTTACCAATGTCCTCTGGCAAAAGAGCTTAAAATTATTAGAGTGAATTAAACACAATCTGCATGAGCAAAACAAAGAGGACTTTACAAGTGCTGAACCACTGCCTCTGAATAGAAAGTGGACTCAAATCAAAAATCAAACGTTTATGAAAAACTAAATACAACCATATATAAAAACTCACAATACCAGAAAGTAAAACATAGTGCTCTCCCCTCGCAGTAATCTTCAGGCTGCTGGCTTAGAGATAGTCAGAGGATTCACACCCTTAAATCAGCCTTTATAACCCAATGCATATGAGCTATGGTCATGTGTCAAACATAACAACCTAGGGAAGGTAAAACTTTGGTATCCTGGCTGGACATCAGTAGGGACATCCCATACATTAGGAATTCTTTAACAGTGATCAGTAGGACATCTATCATTATGGTAAATGCTTACACAATTCTACTGTCTGAACCATAGAAACAGATAAATCCTACAGTCCTTAAACTAAAACGGTGAGCTGAACCCAGCTATTAAGAGTATGGTAAGTACTCTGGTTTCCCAACATCCAAACATATAATACACCTTGCAGAATGTTACCATTCTGCTTTCTTTTGGGGGATATCAAAAATTTGGGTAGCACTGTTTAACAAATTGATTGGACTCCACTGGAGGTCTAGTCCATACATAGTATGCTATCACAACTTGGAGAGTTCATTTTTTCTACAATTGCTTACCACCCAATGTTAAGAAGGACACCTATACTCTTATAATTGAGAAACCATTCCCAAAGAAGTTCTCGGCTGGAGTGTGGGGAGTGCCTTCTGTGTGGAGTCTGCATGTCCTTCCCGCAGTTGGGTGGGTGCTTGAAAGACATGCGTAAATGGGCGTGCCTTCATTGAAGGTTGAACGTTGAGCTGGCACCTCAGCATTCGTGAAAATCTACTGCCAATCATTAGAAGACCGGAGTTCCGCTGTGGTGATCCCTAACTGGGAAAAGCCGAAAGACAAACAACAACTGCACCTCCTTCCCCAACATGTAGATATATTACTTCAACCAAGCAACCTGTTAATCAAGGTTAATTTATGCACCTATTGTTGTATTAGTATGTATTAGTGATCTCTGGTACACCTGAATCTAAAGGGGTTAAGTCTAGAACACAGATTCCTTACAGCACCTAGAGGTTTCAGCATTCCTAACATGACTAAGACTTTGCTAGCAGACTGTGGGATAAAGGTAGGATCCTGTCACCTTCAGTGATCATTTCTTTGAGAAGGGAGAATTAAGGTTGCCTTCACCACAGAGGAGTCTGCAGAATTGTACTGTGTATGACTTAGATTATATTCTGAAGTAGTTAGGGGATCTGGGATAAGGGTGGAGGTATAAAGGAGGCCTTCAAAGCATCCATTGCTAATATTCTTCTGCATGAAATATGGCAGTGTACTGGAGAAATAAAAAAAGGATTATTACTGTAATGGCCCAACACTTTGACAACTTGAGGAAGACTTTTGGGTCCAGTTTCCTTTCAGAGGGACTGGGTGCTTACTTGCTCAGCTGGTTTTCTAGTACATTCTCCGCTGAGCTTGCAGGAATATATTTTGTTTGGCCACTAGCTTTCAGGCATTCTGAATTTTCAGTTGGAATACCATTTTGCTTGTTTATATCAAATGGCTGGTGTTATCTGTAAACAGACTGAGAACTTCCAGGTATAACACCATTTTGAATACCTGGAGTTGCTAATATAATGGCCAACATCTCTTGTTAATGTTTTTTACTTGTATCCTTTTTGTTCAAGGAATCTCTGACCTTTAGGAACTTAGTGTATTCCCCCCACTTCTAGTCAAAAGTATTAAACATCAGGGCCTGTTCCCCTTTGAGCATCCCTCTGCTGGCCTTCATCATACTGGATCACCAACCAAACATTGTGTATTGAGGGTATAAGGAGAATATCCAAAGCACAATAGTACTGACGCCAAAAGTTGCTCAAGTGGAATGGTCTCAGATGACTGGCCATAAAGTTGGAGAACAAGTAGCGAAGGGTCTTTTAGAATGGAGCAAGTAAAACAAAAGAACCAACTAACGCAGCGCTGTATAAAACACTTGTTTATTCTAAGAAACTTGTTTAATCTAAAAATAAAAATAGTAAAAAGTACATAACAGATGAGCACTTAAAATTAACATCCATTTAACTTCTAAGCATTCCGTTTTTGTTTTAATATCACCTCCGGTTCTGCAACATAGTAACATCCACATTAATCACAAATAGCCAAATAGACCATGTTACTACTAGTGCAGTTGGCATAGAAATTGAATTTAAGTGTGGAACTTCACCAAGGAAGTCCCTTCATCTGGCAACAGTAGTCAAAATATGCCAGTGCTTCCTAATGATATCACAGATAGATTGAATGTCAGTTGAATAGGTAACACACATTCTAAAATCAATTCTGTTATGTTCCACACTTTTGCTAAAGGAATAATATTTCGATTAAGGAACGTTTGTGCTACAAACCTCTAGTTAGCAACCCACCCTGTATTTCAGTTAGGAAAGGGACACATCCATGCAGATTATGTAACATGTGTAAGTACATGCAAACTGATGATACCTTTTTACATCCTGTTAATGGACATACTTTTAAATTCAGTTTCTATGCTGAGTGCACTAGTAGCAACCTGGTCTATCTGGCTGTTTGTGATCAATGTGGATGTTACTATGTTGGTAAAATGAATTGAATGTTGAAGAATCGTATCAGGGAACAGTTATATGAAATAAGCAGATGTGGTAGTAGGAATACTTTATATAAGCATATTTTGTAAAACAGGTATTGAACACTTTTTTAAGTTTTTAGTTTTAGAATTATTGAAGGTAGGAGCCAGAGGAGGTAATATTAAAACAAAAACAGAATGCTTAGAAGGTAAATGGATGTTAATTTTACAATATGACAAAGGGAGAGGATTAAATGAGTGTATACCATTAAAACCCTTGCTGAGGTCACGTGACTTGACCAGGTGACTTTGGACTTTCCTGACTGTTTTTAAGCACTGCTTGTTCGTTTGTTTCTAGATCTGATGAAGCACATTTGGTGTAAAAGCACTCATCTGTTACATACTTTTTACTGTTTTTATTTTTTAGAGTAAACAAGTTTTTTTTAGAATGAACAAGTGTTTATACAGCTCTGTGTTAGCTGGTTCTTTTGTTTTACTTGCTGCTTTTGAATTTATTGATCCAGCTTTTACCTGCTCAGCTTGATTCTGTTTCCTGCTTTTAGAATGGACCTTGCAATCATGAAAGGCAGACTCACTCTGTGAGAAAAAAAATACTAGCATTGCTACTTTTTTGTATAGAAATAAAATACAAAATATAAAAAATATAAAATTCTTAATCTCCTTCCTGCACCTTTTTCTCTATGTGGCAACCTGTGAAGAATAAATGATCTAAATCTACTCTCTCATTCAAACTGCAAGTTAGAAGAATCAATCTATGATACATTACTAACAGAAAATAATTGAGGTAAGGAATATCTCTTTATCTTGACAACAATGCTGCCTCATTTATAAGAGTTAAAAAGGAGGCAAAAAGAAAAAACAAAGCATAACCCTTCGGCTATGTCCTGGTGCATCAATGACCCTCAACCCAGCTTAGCATAATTGTGTTATACCCCCCCACAGCTCCTCTATGGTACTTTCTCCTCTTTCATGGAGGATCAGAAATACAAAAATAAATGGAAAAGTGAAGGTAGTAATCGCTTGATAATTACAAAGCTTTGGGTCAAATACCTGCATAACTTAAAGTGCAACAGTGTAGAACCAAGACTGTAGAGAAAAAAAATCACATGGTAACTGTCAGAGGCTCATAGAGACTATATTAAGAAATGAAAACAAAGAAAATAAAACTCTGACAAAAAGAATGAAAAAGCAGTTAACAAAGACACCCTGACTAAGAAAATCCAAGAAGAACTAAGATGACTTAAAGCTGAACATATCCAACATTAATGTTTTAATCTATTTCCATATTTTGTCAATATAAGCCCACCAACCTGATCTCAATAAGAAGAATGAAAAAGTCTGTTAAACGAACAATGACCTTTACCTTATGCTACTTTCTATGGCATTACTGGGAAGATAGTGGAGTAACTTAGGCTAAAGAATGATAAATGGCACAAACTTAGTGGCGGCTGGTGACTTCAAATCAAAGGGGGGGGCTGCAGGAGCCAGCTGAATGGGTGGGGTCAAGGGGAAGGGGTGTGGTCAACGAGAAAGGGGAGGAGCTATGCTCAAAACCACAAAAACTAACTTTAATTAAATACACTCCCCTGGGTGGCATGGCAAACCATCATTATGAGAGTCCATTCAAGACAAAAATAAGTGTAGAAGAATAAAAATATTTCAGTGCATTGGCTGCATGACAGCTTACTTAATATCTAGATGGAAACAAAAGGTTGTGAGGCATGAAAAAATAAATGACTTTTTAAATACATTACTGGAATGCCAGTCAAAATCAAGTACAAGCAAAACCAGAAGCACTCAACTCAAACCACTTCTCCTTGCACTGCAGTTCTAATTATAATTTATATTCAGCTTTATTAAAGTGCCAAGTAACATGCTGAAAGTAGAAATCTCTGTGATGCCCCCACTTGCAAAAATGTTTCTTATCCAAAAAAGACCTGCTGCCTGACAACTATCTACTTGTTTCATGGGAAAACATGTAAGTAAAAATGAAAAGCAAACAAGAAACAAGCTCAAGATACATTGCTTAAAGGATTACTGTACAGGTTATGGACCACACATGATTGGCATTCTGTTTAGTTTACGGGTAAAGTCTGTAGAGATGACTGGAAGTCTCCAACAAGTGTAATGAGCTTTTTAAAATAATGGAATCCTGTCCTTTAATACCCAAGGCTTATACATTATCTAGTCAAGTATTCTCTGCATGGCAACAACAGAAAGGCTTTCAATGTTGGCAATTCTTTAACAGTATGCTTATTAAAGCTTACTTGCATCTTATGATCTCAGACAAGCTTACATTATGGTCATTAAAGCATTGCTAGTTAAACACAGAGCAACAGGCACTTTGAGTAATAAATAATAATAAATCAACAGTACAAAAATATGACAGAAACCAGACCTTTCTGCAAAATCAAGGACAGATGAAAAGCCACTGTAGTACTTGTGTCTACCTTGGATGGGGGGGGGGGACACTGCACATTTACACTGCATAACTACTCCTTGCCTTGCTTGGACACATCCAGAGTCAGTACATGGAGTGGGGTGCAACAAGTATGTCACAATTTGAAATGTCTCTGGCTGACTGTGATGGCCCTGACACATGTGTCATACCTCTCAACCTCAGAGCAAGAAATCTGGACAAAGCCATACACAGAAGTGGGACAAATGCCCACAAATAAGGACAATTTTTAAATATTGCTCTAATAAACTTAGAAAGATAATAGAATAGGTCTTGCATTAGTATGACTTTTCTGAAGGGTATAAAATCTGAAACTCAAATGTCTGCCATTATTTTCTAACTTCCGTCTTTAGTGATTTGTCACTAATTTGCCAAAAAACACAATTTTATGAAAATGGACCAAATGTGATGCAAAAATATAAAATAGCCACACAATACAGCTGGGAACCTGTCAAAGAAGGGACACTTTAATATTAGTACTGCTAACTTGAGCAGCTGACAAAATAAAAGAATCTACATGCATTTCAAGTAATCTATAACTTTGATTATTACAGTTATTTCTTAATTGTAAACCCTCCATGTTTTCTTCCAAAATTGCTATTTTGCAGAGGGATTATTAGGGGGAAGAGCAACATTTTAAGCCAAAATCGGAGACAGTTGAGAGGTTGGCTATGCCTAATTCTAAAAATCAATTTATTTGCATGTGCCTCTCAACCTGTTAATGCAGTAAATCTGAACAAGGCCAAATATACTGGGGGAACATATAAACAGTACTAAAAATTGCTCTTGTATAAATTGAGACAGTTGATAGAATAACAGTTCTTACTTTTGCATGCATTTTTCTGAAGGTTATGAAGTCTGAAACTCAGTGTATCATTATTTAGTGACTTAATTTCTAAATGATTTGCCAGAAAACTACAAATTTTATGAAGAACAAACCAAAAATAAGAAGCAAAAATCTATTCATTCTTTGAAAATCTGGACAGTTGGGAGGTATAGTTCAGCTGGGCCTGTCTGAGTTTGCTGCTCTTCCCCCCTGACAAAATCATGGTTGAAGAGCCTCTGCAGCCATTCCTATGAAGCATTACTTGGCTATTTCACTCCATTTACCATAAACACTAATGTGCATACTGCTTTACTTGTATGATGAGTTGGACTTCATTTGAAAGTTTTATTTTGTATTTTACAGCACAAACACTAAGTCATCTACTAAACAAAGCAATGCAGTCTCACAATGAAAACTTAGCATTAAAACTTCTCTGCTCTTGAAACTCACATTCATTGAAACAGCATTGAAACCCACATTCAAAGAAAATACATTTTGCCAGTGGCAGATAAAGATTAATTTTGGGCTGTTTTCAAATCATAGGCCCCTTGCATATGAAACATACATGTGCTCTTTGATACACCTTCCTCATTGTACTAAATTATATTCCTTGTACAATATATTACAGTTGTTAGAGGGCGTTTTGAACATTTTTCCAGTAAACAATGAAACAAAATGCATGCACCCATAATGACAAAACTGCCCAGTTCAGAACATTTATCATAAAAGTCTACTCAGACTTGGAGAGTCCACCATTATCAGTAAATATGCACAATTCTACAGTCCACCATTATCAGTAAATATGCACAATTCTACAGTCCATTATCAGTAAATATGCACAATTCTACAGTCCATTATCAGTAAATATGCACTGTCTCTGAAGAAGTAAAAGTCATCTAAATAATTCCACATTAAAGAAATCTGTAACTAATGAAGAGGTTGCTGCTAGCAAACACCTTTATATTTCATGGTTTCATCGAAAAATAAAGTGCCTGTTGCCCCTCAGGAATAAATTGCCTATATTACATTAAAAAATGATAAGCTAGTAATATTGCAAGAGGAAATGGATGGCAAACTGATAACGAACTCATAGTATCTTCACCAAGGAGAACATTCTCAGTACAGCAGCATCCACCCCTTGTGGGAATAGAACCCACAGCCTTCTGCATCAAAGACAAGTACACAACTTGTTGTGCTATTAACAAGGCAAACCAACTTCACTTAAGCAGCAATAAACTTCTGTTCGCCTGCAGCTCTCAGCTCCTTGTAAAATCTACTCAATACTCAACTTTGCAGCACAGGAAAACTGGAAAAAGCCAAAATGTATTGGGGGGGGGGTCAAAAGCCCAAAAACCAGGGACAGAAACATTGCTTGTATAATCTTGGAAAGTTGCTAGAACCATACATTTTACTGCCAAGCTCCCTGTGCAAAACAGAGCAACATACCACTACGCCAAATCAGCTGCTTTGTAAAAGAGGAAGACTGAAACTTAAATGGCTATCATTTAGTGAATTCAGTTCTCACCATAGCTGTCATCCTCTTAGTACAAAACACCTGGACAAACCCAGTAATAAGGGAATACAGCCCTCAAGCATTCAGTGAATTCAGTTCTTGCCATAGCTGTCAACCTTAGCACAAAAGACCTGGACCAAGCCAATAATGAGGGAATGCAGTCCCAAAAATAGGGACAAATTTCAAATATTCATCTTATAAACTTAGAAAATTGCTAGAATAAAAGGAGAACATGAAGTCTGAAATTAAAATGCCTGTCAATTTTACTGCTGACAGAATAAAAACAATTTTCAGCAGAGACCCATGGAGAAATACTGCAGACACGTCTTTGTAAAATGACAGGGCACCAGAGCAAATCCACACAAACACAGGGAGGAGATGCAGACTCCACACAGAAGGCACCCCAGCCAAGAATCAAACCAGAAAACCTATAGCTGTGAGGCAACAATACTACCACTGCACCATCAAATATGCAAAGACTTAAACATTCAGAAACCTGAAGTCTGAAATTCAAATGCCTGTCAATTTTATTTAACATTTGTTAATCAGGGCAGTCTGACTTGGAACAAAAAAAAAATTCAGCAGAGGCCCAGGAAGAAATATGCAGACATGTCTTTGTAACATGGGAGGACACAAAAGCAAACCCACACAAACACAGGGAGAAGATAAAGACCCCACAAAGAAGGCACCCCAGCCAAGAATTAAACTTGAGAACCTGCAGCTGTGAGGCAACAATGCTACAACTGCCCCATCAAATATCAAGCATTACAACATTTACAAACCACAGATATTATGAGGAACAGATCAGATTAAACATGAGGCAAAAATCTGCAGTTTTTTTTCACAAATGGTGGTGGGTAGGGAATTAAGGTCTTTAAAACCTGCATACAAGGTACAGGATTCAAGCCTGAGGTATTCCCTACCACACACACAAACACCTGTAGTAGCAAACCACAAAAACTAAATATACTGCATTGGGTGCCAAACAGTTGTCATGAGAGTCCAATCAAGACAAAATGAAGTGTAGAAGAATAAAATATTTCAATGCATTGGCTGCATGACAGCTTAATATCTAGATGGAAACAAAAAAGGTTGTGAGGCATGAAGAAATAAATTACTTTTTTAAAATACATTAATGGAATGCCAGTCAAAATCAAGTATAAGAAAAACAAGCAGCACTCAACTCAAACCACTTCTTGCACTGCAGTTCTAATTATAATTTATATTCAGCTTTATTAAAGTAACATGCTGAAAGTAGAAATCTCTGATGCCCCCACTTGTAAAAATGTTCATTATCCAAAAAAAGACCTGCTGCCTAACAACTACTTGTTTCATGGGGAAAACATGATCAAAGTAAAAAATGAAAAGCAAACAAGAAATAAGCTCAAGATACATTGTTTAAAAGGATTACTGTACAGGTTATAGACCACACGATTGGCATTCGGTTTATGTTTAAAGCCTGCAGAGATGACTGTAAGTCTCCAAGTGTAATGAGACTCTTAAAATAATGTAATTCTGTCCTTTATTACAAATACTGGCATATGCATTTCAATACCCAAGGCTTATACATTATCTAGTTAAGTATTCTCTACATGGCAACAGAAAGGCTTTCAATGTTGGCAATTCTTTAACAGTATGCTTATTAAAGCTTACTTGCATCTTGCAATCTCAGCCAAGCTTACCTGATGGTCATTAAAGTATTGCTACTTAAACACAGAGCAACATGCACTTTGAGTAATAAGCATAAATCAACAGTACAAAAATATGACAGAAACCAGACCATTCTGCAAAAATCAAGGACAGATGAAAAGCCACTCTAGTACTTGTGTCTACCTTGGATGGGTGGGATTCTCTGCACATTTACACTGCATAACTACTCCTTGCCTTGCTTCGACACATCCAGAGTCACTACATGGGGGAGTGGGGTGCAACAAGTATGTCACAGTTTGAAATGTCTCTGGCTGACTTGTGATGGCCCTGACACATTTGTCATACCTCTCAACCTCAGAGCAAGAAATCTGGACAAAGCCATACAAAGAAATGGGACAAAGGCCTAAAAATAAGGACAATTTTTAAAATATCGCTCTTATAACCTTAGAAAGCTAATAGAGGTTTTGCATTAGTATGAATTTTCTGAATGGTATGAAATCTGAAACTCAAATGTCTGTCATTATTTTCTAACTTCAGTCTTTAATTATTTGTCACTAATTTGCCAAAAAAAACTTTTAGTTATGTACTTACCATAACTTTGGATGTATGGGATCCATCTCGCCTACATTCACAACATATGGGTTCGGAGCCGATCCATCGGCTCCGCCGCGGGAGCTAATACACTAGCACGAAGTCTCTCATTGGCTGGGCTACTCCCTATCCCAGGATGCACTACACCTGCTTCCCCAGATCTTGTTTGTTCGCTTTCATACACCCATGCAAACACAGAAAAACTAGAAGTCACTATAACCAACTAAAGTTCTTCAAGAAAGATCTCCAAGAAAAAAGAGACTATAGCTCCTCTAAATCCGAATGGAAGGGGGAAGGAGGGTGGGTACTTATGAATGTAGGCGAGATGGATCCCATACATCCGAAGTTATGGTAAGTACATAACTAAAAGATGTAATGGGATCCTCTCTCGCCTACATTCACAACATATGGGACAGCGTCCCTAGCACCTACATCCCGGGTGGCTCATTGGAACACACTCCTGAGAACTGTGGAACCAAAGGAAGCTCTGCCTCGAGAAACCACATCCAATTTGTAATGAGAAATGAAAGTGTGCGGAGAAGTCCAGGTTGCCGCAGCACAAATATCATCTATTGATAACTTGGAGTGAAAAGCTACGGAAGTAGCCATTGCCCTGATAGAATGAGCCTTGACTTGAAAGGGAAGGTCTTTGTTAGCCTGTGAATAAATAAAAATGATACAATCTTTAATCCATTTAGATATGGAGGTTTTTGTTACTGGTTGACCCAATTTGTTCACTGCAAAGGAAACAAACAATTGATTTGATTTCAGCGTTTGGCGCGGTTCTATTCAAATAAAACGCAGTTGTCTATGCGTCAATTGATGCAAAGTATATTCTGCTATTAGAGAATTCTGGGAAAAAGACAGGGAGTTCTATAGTTTGTTGCATACAGAAAGAGGAGGCCACTTTTGGTATAAATGCAGGGTTTAATTTCAATGAAACTCTATGCTTGTGAAAAATCAAATAGGGAGGATCAGAACAAAGAGCTTGAAGTTCTGAAACTCGCCTAGCAGATGTTATGGCTACTAAAGGCCGTTTTCCAAGACAGAAATTTTAAATCACAAGTAGCAGCTGGTTGGGCAGTTAGGGCAGCAAGAACCATATTCAAATCCCAAGGGGGGACAGGATGAGATAAAGGAGGCCTAAGGAGCCAAGCCCCTTTAAGGAAAGCCTTACAAATTTTGTGAGACATCAATGAAGGTTCAAATGAAGCATGAAAATTAGAGATCGCCGCTAACTGAACCTTAATGGTAGAAACTGAAGAGCACGACTGAAAAAGGGAGGCCAGAAAATTCAGAACCTCCGATACTGGTGCAGTGAGAGGATCTATACCCCGTTCTTGAGCCCATAAGGCAAACCTTTTCCATTTACTGGAATAAAGTTTGATGGTGGAAGGTTTATGAGAAGAAGACAGTATGTGGACCACGTCCGGCGAAAGAGCATGGTCTCGGACTTAGGATGGAAGTGGAGTAACCATGCTGCCAACTTCAGGGACCTGAGAGATGGATGAAGCCGTCCTGACTGATGAGTCAACAGGTCTGGCACCGGATCCAGAAACCATGGACCTTCTATCGCATGCCTCTGTAGGAAAGGAAACCAAACTTGACGAGGCCAGAGCGGGGCAATCAAAATCATCTCGCTCTCCATGTAAATGGCCTTCTGTATCACCCTCAGTAGGAGGGGGAACGGAGGGAAGGCGTAGAGAAGTCCGGGGGGCCAAATGTGAGTCAGAGCATCCCTGGGAATCTGTCCCTGAGAAGGAAACAGTGTGAAGAAGTCTCTGCATTTCGCATTGTGAGGGCTGGCAAACAGGTCACAGCAAGGAAGACCCCATCTGTCGAAGATTTTCTCAGCTATACCCTGGTTGAGGGACCACTCATGGGGTAAAAGAATGGTCCTGCTTAATCTGTCTGCGATCACATTGGACTTCCCCGGTATGTGCGTTGCCATTAGAAAGCGGTTGGTAGCTACCGCCCAGTGCCAAAGTCTCATGGCTTCTCTGCATAGTGGGTAAGACCTGGTTCCACCTTGCTTGTTTATGTACCACACCACCGACATGTTGTCGGATAGGATAGTAATCGGGCCCTGTGGGAGAGCGTGATGGAGAGCTTGGAGTACCAATTGTACCACTCTCATCTCCAGGACATTGATATGCAAATGCGTTTCTTGGATGTGCCATGTGCCTTGGACCGACCTGTCCAGGTAATGACCCCCACCCTACCTGGGAGGCGTCCCAGTCACAGTGGCAGCGGACGCTTGAGGTATAAAGAGGTCGCTGGGTGGATTTGATTGGAGAAGCCACCAATGCAGATCTCCGTGATTATGATTAAGTGGTTCAAGGAAGTTCCTGATAAGACCATTGAACCGACAGTAGCCATTGTAAAATTCGCATGTGAAGTCTGGCCAAGGGAACTAAAAGTATGGCCATCGACGCCGAGCCCAACAGTTGTAGGATCCGATGGGCGGGGCTCTTTGTAGGGGAGACAGGATTTGACTTGATCTTGTAAGACCTGAATTCTTGCTGCGGTAAAAAAAGCGCATTCTTTTGTGTCTAAGTCTGCCTATGAAAGTGCTGAGATGGCTGTAGTACAGATTTTTGCAAATTGAACGTGATCCCCCGCCCCAAGGTGAACGTGGCTCTGGCTTGGAGTAGTAGATGCTCGGAGGTGGCAGTAAGGAGCCAGTCGTCTAGATAAGGAAACACCTGGAATCCCAGACTTCTCAGGTGAGCAGTTACCACTGCCAGACACTTGGTGAACACCCTGGGGCTGTGGTGAGACCAAAGGGCAGTGCTCGGAATTGAAATGACTGACTCCGGGCGAGCGTAAATGTCTCCTGGACTCTTGAGCTATGGGAATGTGATAGTAAGCGTCCTGGAGATCTATGGAGCACATCCATGCATCTTTTTCCAGCAAAGGAAGAATAGATTGAAGAGTGACCATTGAATTTGGACTTCTTTACGAAGCGATTCAATGAACTGAGGTCCAAAATGGGCCTGAAGTCCCCTGTCTTTGGTACCAAAAATAATCGAGTAAGTTCCTGATCCGATCTGGTCGATGGGGACAGGCTGGATGGCTCTTTTCTAGCAGCTTTGAAACCTCTAATGCTGCCTGATCCGACTGGGTGGTACGTCCGGGGTTTCCCCTTAAGAAAGGGGGTTTGTTGAAGGGGATGATATATCCTCCGGTATAAATCGAAGCACCACTGATCGCTTGTTATGGATTCCCAAGCTTGTGGGTGCGCCAAAGTGACCCCGACTGGCTCGGAGTTGCACAGTCGGGCAACAACTCAGGACGCTGGTTGTATGAAGAACCACAAAAGGAATCGCGGTCTCCAGAGTTACGGGGCCTCTGCCACCTCTGGGCGGCGTCTTCCAAATCCCCTGCCTCTGGAGGGGAATCACTGGGTGGAATAGGGAAAGACTTCTGAGATTTTTAAACCACATTTTCCCTCCTCTCCCAGCCTTGGGGTAAGGCCTAGAAGGAGCGGAAAATCGGGCCCCCAACGGCAGTCAAAGTCTTGCCTTCCTGCTCGCACCAGTTAGTGTGTCCTTCACCTTGGGTCCAAACAAAGATGACCCATCAAAGGCGTCAGTGAGGAAGACTTGAAGGCCTCCTGAGAGCGAACACAAAGCAACCAGGCTTGTCTCCTGAGGGCAACGCCTGTTCCGCTGCGGCCTCTGCAGTCTACGCCTTCAGCTGCATATGAAATGAGCCTCATGGACGAGTTAACAATAGAAAAGAGGGTAGTCATCTGTGCGCCAACAGTCGGGCCAGCTCAGGTAGGTTACCAACAAGAGAGTCATTTAGCTCTTTGAGAAGATCCCTTTGGAGCCTCGTAAAATGACATAAGTAGTTCAGCGACCCGTAAGGCAAAAAGGCTGAAAGAGAGAGCTTCCCTTCCACCCTATCCATGCTCCTAGAATCCTTATTAGGAGGATGAATAGACGTCGAGCCTCTGCCACGTCCTGCTGTGTGGCAGAAGCCACCACCAAAGCATCTACAGGCACACCCTTTGTGAGAAACTCCTTCTGGGGGCTGACAAAATTTATTGGGCCTCGCAGGCACCGGTTCCACAGAATCAGGGTGTTCCCAAAAAAACCAAATCAAGGAGTTCATCGGAGACACCCAGGAGGCGGAAGACTGGGCCCCAAAGGCCTTGAGGAAGACTGACTCCTCAGCTGAAGGGGTTTTGGCTTGCCAGTCACCTCTCTGTCTCAGAATCTCCAAGATATCTGAGAAGGAGATATCATCCGAAGATGATTTGGGGACCCTTGCGTCATCGAGGTCAGTATCCGATGTAACAGACTCATCTTGGGAGTCTACGTGGCCCTCTTACACAATTTCTTCCGTGGGGGTTCGTCCGAAGCAGTTTCAGATGGACCACCCAGAAGAAGGAACCCCGATGGGGTATCCTCAGGCCCTGGGGCCCCGCTGCCAGGGGCTGCAACACAACAGAGGCACCAGTCTCCAAATCTAGGGACGGTGAGGTAGAATCTTGCTGAACCGGCAAAGGCATGGCCAGCCCGCTCCTCATGGCCTCAAAGGCGGACCTCCAGAATCCAAGGAGGTCACTGGTCTAGAGGCCACGATGGCACTGGGAATTCCAGCAGCTGATGCTCGAGAGGAAGACTAGGCACGAGCACCCAGTCCCAAAGTGTTCCCCTCGGCCCGGCTGAAGAGGTCGCAGTACCAAACCCTGAACCGGAGGACAGGGTAGGAAGCACAGTCGGACCGAGACCCTGGGGGGGTCTCTGCTCGACCGTGATGGCTCTTTGCTCCACCACCACAGACTCAAATGGCTCCGAGGAGGTTGGAGGAGGAATCGAATGTGTTGGAGGGGATCAAGCTAACTGTGCTGGAGCCGAGACCAATTTAGTAAACACTGGAGATTGGAATAGCCTCTGTAAAACCCTATCCAGGTCCGAATCTGAAAGTCTCGATGATTTAGAGGAGGTAGAATGAGAGAAGACTCCTCTTCTCCGAGAGAAAGAAAGGGACTGGCTCGAAAGGCTCCAATGCTATCGGGCGCAGACTCCACCACCACATGGACCACCATCGGCACCGGAGAGCCTTCTTGAGAGCGGGGGGGAATGTCGAGCTGCACACACTTCCACAGCTCGAAGCCATTGGAACCGATGGAGGTGATTCACCTCTCGATACTCCAACTCTTGGCGAAGACAATGGAGCCGAGGTAGGAGGTATCGAGGCAGACTCTTCGAAGTCAGTGGAGCCGAGGAAGAAGAGGTCAATTTTGTCTTTTAGAAGTCGGCTCGACGGACTTGTCGGAGCCGACGATTTTCTTTGGAAGCAACAGGAAGATCTAAGGCTTCCTCAAAAGAAGGCTTGATAAGCCCTTTCAATATTAATTTGTTCTTGCGTTCTTGAAGAACTCTAGATGAGAACGCATGACAGACACTATAAGTCTCTTGCAGATGTTTCGGCCCCAAACAATAAACACATACTGAATGACTGTCTGTAATGGACATTTTATATTTGCACCGAGTGCATTTTTTAAAACCTGACTTTTGTTCCTTAGACATGATACAGGCCACAACAAGTACAAACTCTAAGGAAATACTACTCTACCACAACAAGTATAGCACTATACACAAAAAGTGCCAACTGAAAAGCTCGAGACACACTGGCGCCGAGTACTTGGTTACCTCACAACAATTTAAACAAGTTAAACGCCCAAAGCCTCCTAATTTAAGCGGGCTTTGCCCCCGAAAACAACCAAAAGTTAATAAAAACAATTAGCACTCAAAGGTAGGGCAAAGGCCCTCTAACTTAAGCAGGCCTTGACTGAACAAATTAAATTTCTGGAAACAAGCACTCAACAAAAATCAGCACTAGCAAGAAATAGCTGCTAAAACAGCTGTTTGGTTAATATGGACAAAAAAATTCCCTAGGTCAAGGACCAATAACGTAAAAATACCCACTTAGCTCCAGCCAAGTCGAGACCGTCCAGCTTGTTAAGCGCAAGCGAGATCTGGGGAAGCAGGTGTAGTGCATCCTGGGATAGGGAGTAGCCCAGCCAATGAGAGACTTCTGTGCTAGGTATTTGTTTGCAGAACCCGATGGATGGGATCGAACCATATAATGTTGTGAATGTAGGCGAGATAGGATCCCATTACATCACAATTTTATGAAAAATAGACCAAAAAATGTGATGTAAAAATATAAAATAGCAACACAATACAGCTGGGAACCTGTCAAAGAAGGGACACTTTAATATTAGTACTGCTAACTTGAGCAGCTGACAAAATAAAATAATCTACATGCATTTCTGAAATAAAAGTAATCTGATTATTACAGTTATTTCTTAATTATAAACCCTCCATGTTTTCTTCCAAAGTTGCTATTTTGCAGAGGGATCATTAGGGGAAGAGCAACATTTTGAGTCAAAATCAGGGACAGTTCAGTGGTTTGGCTATGCCTAATTCTATAAAGCAATTTATTTGCATGTACCTCTCAACCTGTTAATGCAATAAATCTGGACAAGGCCAGATATATTGGGGGAACATATAAACAGTACTAAAAATTGCTCTTGTATAAACTGGGACATAAATCTAGACAAGGCCAAATATATTGGGGGGAACATATAAACAGTACTAAAAAATGCTCTTCTATAAACTGGGACAGTTGATAGAACAGGTCTTACTTTAGCATGCATTTTTCTGAAGGTTATGAAGTCTGAAACTAGGTGTGTCATTATTTAGTGACTTAATTCCTAAATGATTTGCCAGAAAACCACAAATTTTATGAGGAATAAATCAAAAATAAGAAGCAAAACATCTATTCATTCTTTGAAAATCTGGACAGTTGGGAGGTATGGTTCAGCTGGGGCTAAGTTTGCTGCCCTTCCCCCTCACAAAACCCTGGTCGAATGGAGCCTCCCTGCAGCCATTCCAATGATCCATTAATTTGCTATTTCACTCCATTTACCATAAACACTAATGTGCATACTGATTTACTTCTATGATGATTTGAACTTCATTTGAAAGTTTTATTTTTGCATTTTACAGCACAAACACTAAGACATAACAAATTTGGCATTAAACCTTCTCTGCCCTTGAAACTCACATTCACTGAAACAACATTAAAATCCACATTCAAAGAAAATACATTTTACTTGTGGCAGATAAAAATGAATTCTGGGCTGTTTTCAAATCATAGGCCCCTTGCATATGAAACATACATATGCTCTTTGATACACCTTCCTATTGCTTTGAACATTTTTCCAGTAAACAATGAAACAAAACTGTCCAATTCAGAACATTTCCATCATAAAAGTCTACTCAAACTTCTACAGTCCACTATTATCAGTAAATATGCACAATTCTACAGTCCACCATTATCAGTAAATATGCACAATCTCTGAAGTAGTAAAAAAGTAATCTAAATAATTCCACGTTAAATAAATCTGTAATGAAGAGGTTGGTGCTAGCAATCACCTTTACATTTCATGGTTTCATCGAACAATAAAGTGTCTGATGCCCCTGTGCAATAAATTGCCTAAATTACATTAAAAATAAGCTAGTAATATTGCAATAGGAAATGGATGGCAAACTGATAACAGTGTCATAATTAGTATCTTAACTTTCAGCATTCACCCCTTATGGGAGTAGAACCAACAACCTTCTGCATCAAAAGCAAGCACACAGCCTGTTGTGCTATTAGCACTAAACTTCTCTTCCCCTGCAGCTCTCAGCTCCTTGTAAAATCTGTTCAATACTCAACTGCATCTCAACTTCGCAGCACAAGAAGTCTGGAAAAAGCAAAATTTATTGGGGTGGGTCAAAAGGACAAAAACCAGGGACACATTAAACATTGCTTGTATAATCTTGGAAAGCTGCTAGAATAAAATGCTGTGTTACCACGGTACCACCATACATTTTACTGCCAAAGTCCCTGTGCAAAAAAGAGTCAGAACATACCACTATGCCAAATCACCTGCTTTGTGAAAGAAAAATGCTGTGTTACCATCGTAATTTTACAGACAAGGTCCCTGTGCAAAACAGTCAAGAGCAATATACCACTATGCCAAATCAGCTGTTTTGTGAACGAGAGGAAGACTGAAACTTAAATGGCTATCATTTAATTAATTCAGTTCTCACCATAGCTGTCAACCCCTTAGCACAAAACACCTGGACAAACCCAGTAATTAGGGAATACAGCCCTCAAACATATTCAGTTCTTGCCATAGCTGTCAACCTTAGCACAAAAACCTGGACAAAGCCACTAACAGGGTATTACAGTCCCAAAAATAAGGAAAAATTTCAAATAGTCATCTTATAAACATAAAAAATTGCTATACTAAAAGGTTGTGTTACTATATATGTATTGCTAGAATAAAAAGTTGTTTTACTATGTATTTTCTGAAGACTATGAAGTCTGAAATTCAAATGCCTGTCAATTTTACTTCTGATGGAACAAAAACAATTTTCAGCAGAGGCCCAGGGAGAAATACTGTAGACACGTCTTTGTAAAATGGCAGGATACCAGAGCAAATCCACACAAAAACAGAGATAAGATGGAGACTCCACAAAGAAGGCACCACAGGCAAGAATCAAACCACAAATCCTGTAGCTATGAGGCAACAATACTGCCACTGCACCATCAAATATGTAAGAAATTAAACATTCAGAAACCTGAAGTCTGAAATTCAAATGCCTGTTAATTTTATTTAACATTTGTTAATCAGGACAGTCTGACTTGGAACAAAAAAACAATTTTCAGCAGAGGCCCAGGAAGAAATAATGCAGACATGTCTTTGTAACATGGGAGGACACAAAAGCAAACCCACACAAACACAGGGAGAAGATACAGACCCCACAAAGAAGGAACCCCAGCCAAGAATCAAACCTGAGAACTTGCAGCTGTGAGGCAACAATGCTACTACTACACCATCAAATATCAAGCAAACAGATCCCACAAAGAAGGAACCCCCAACACTGCTACTACTACACCATCAAATATCAAGCAAACGACCCAGCAAAGAAGGAACCCCAGCCAAGAATCAAACCTGAGAACCTGCAGCTGTGAGGCAACAATGCTACTACTACACCATCAAATATCAAGCATTGGAACATTTACAAACCACAGATATTATGAGGAACAGATCAGATCAAATATGAGGCAAAAATCTGCAATTTTTTTACAAATGGTGGTGGGTAGGGAACTCAAGTCTTTAACACCTGCATACAGGGTACAGGGTTCAAGCCTGAGGTATTCCCTACCACACCACCATGAGCACCTCGGGCATTTTCTCACACACACACACACACACACACACACACACACACACACACACACACACACACACACACACACACACACACACACACACACACACCAGTCCATTCAAATAGGCTTCCCTACCATTCTAAACAATAAACACACACCAGTCCATTCAAATAGGCATACATTCATTCACACACTTCCCTACCATTCTAAACAATACTTAACACACTTACCTGTCCTTGCTGCCCATTCTCCATAACGTTAATCCAAATGCCCGCGCAATAATCCATAGTCCCGCGAGATTCCCGCGATCCAAACCCTAATCCACAGTCCCGACGCTGACTGCTGCTGTTGCAGTCCGGCCCTGATGCGTTTTCCCAGCGAGTCTGTGCACTTTAAAAGTGCACAGACGTCTCCTATGTTTCCCTACCTGGACTTCCAGACTGCCTGGAGCATGCGCAGTAGACTCGCAGTAGTGCGCGAAGTCCGCGAAATTTAAAACATTTTTTTTTTTTTTTTTGTTGAGGGGGCTGCAGTCCGGCAGCCCGATAGCATGGGCCGCCCCTGCACAAACTGCTTTAAATCTTGGAATATTTAAGGGAGAGGAAAGGAAAGAAAAAAAGTTAGTCTTTGTTGGTTTTAAATACAAACATTCCATACCAATACGTTTGTTTCCTTTTACTCTCCTGCTTTACTAATTTTAGTTTGTAAATCAACAAAATCTCTGTTAATAATCACAGAATCTGTAAACATGCATGACCCTCTTCTAGTTATATTTTATATAGTTCATGCAGCCTTTAACTGATACGTAGTCGATGTGTGCTGAAATGTAATCTTAAACTAAACCGAGCAGAAAATATTGAAACAATTGTTAATATCTGACTGCTTTTACCTTGAATGCAAATATGGTGATAAATGACTAGATCTAACATCATTCTACTTTACTGATGTATTGGAGTGTCACAGCACATGTGTGCTTGACAATGATTGTCAACTCTTGAGAAGAATGCAATATACTTTTTTATATCCCTCTGCTAAATTACAAAAACCCATTAAGGAAAATGCTATATCACTACCTTCTAGTTACCATTCATTTCTTTTTCCTAATTCAGAGGGATAGATGGTTATGCACCAAGGTAGGATTAAGGGGATTAGATGAGGGATTGACAAGAGTATAAGGAGATGAGGTACATGGCAAAGGATAAGGTATATGAAGAGTTGTATGAAAGATTGGACACTTAGAATGGAGAAAAGGACCTATACCGATTGGCTAGACAGAGTGATCGAGCTAGTAAAGATGTGCAGCAGGTAAGGGTGATAAAGGATAATGAGGGAAACGTACTCACAAGGGAGGAGTGTGTGTTGAGCAGATGCAAAGAGTACTTTGAGAGGTTGATGAATGAAGAGAATGAGAGGGAGAGAAGGTTGGAGGATGTGCGGATAGTGAATCATGAAGTGCAGTGGATTAGCAAGGAGGAAGTAAGGATAGCTATGAAGAGAATGAAGAATGGAAAGGCTGTTGGTCCAGATGACATACCTGTGGAAGCATGGAGGTGTTTAGGTGAAATGGCAGTGGAGTTTTTAACTAGATTGTTTAATGAAATCTTGGAAAGTGAGAGTATGCCTGAGGAATGGAGAAAAAGTGTTTTGGTACCAATTTTTTAAGAATAGGGGTGATGTGCAGAGCTGCAGTAACTACAGAGGGATTAAATTGATCAGTCACAGCATGAAGTTATGGGAAAGAGTAGTGGAAGCTAGGTTAAGATGTGAGGTGATGATTAGTGATCAACAGTATGGTTTCATGCCAGGAAACAGCACTACAGATGCGATGTTTGCTCAGAGTGTTGATGGAGAAGTACAGAGAAGGTCAGAAGGAGTTGCATTTTCTCTTTGTGGACTTAGAGAAAGCATATGACAGGGTGCCTAGGGAGGAGTTGTGGTATTGTATGAGGAAGGTGGGAGTGTCAGAGAAGTATGTAAGAGTGTGGTACAGGATATGTACAAGGGTAGTGTGACAGCAGTGAGGTCTGCGGTAGGAGTGACGGATGCGTTTAAGGTGGAGGTGGGATTACATCAAGGATCAGCTCTGAGCCCTTTCTTATTTGCAATGGTGATGGACAGGTTGACAGACAAGATAAGACAGGAGTCCCTGTGGACTATGATGTTTGTAGATGACACTGTGATCCGTAGTGAGAGTAGGGAACAGGTGGGGGCGGCCACGGTGTTGCAGTGGTTAGTGTTGCCACCTCACAGCAAGAGGTTCTCCAGTTCGATTCTCAGCTGGGGTGCCTTCTGTGCGGAGTCTGCATGTCCTCCCTATGGTCGCGTGGGTTTCCTCCAGGTGCTCCGGTTTCCTCCCACATCCCAAAGACATGCTGTAGGTGGATTGGACACTCTAAAATTGTCCCTAGGCATGAGTGCATGCGTGTGTGTGTGCCTTCTGTGAAAGGTTGGGTGCCAGGCTGGCAACTCGACACCGTAAAACTCCACTGCCAATCATGAGCGGACGGGTGATCCGCTGTGGCAACCCCTAACCGGGAAAAGCCGAAAGAAGAAGAAGTGAGAGTAGGGAACAGGTGGTGGAGATATGCTCGAGAGAGAAGAAGAATGAAGGTCAGCAGGACTAAGACAGAATATATGTGTGTGAATGAGGGGGAGGATAGAGGAATGGTGAGGATGCAGGGAGTAGAGGTGGCGAAGGTGGATGAGTTTAAATACTTGGGATCAACAGTTTAGAGTAATGGTGAGTGCGGAAGAGAGGTGAAGAAGAGAGTACAGGCAGGATGGAGTGGGTGGAGAAGAGTGTCAGGAGTGATTTGTGACAGACGAGTACCAGTGAAAGGGAAGGTCTACAAGAGGGTAGTGAGACCAGCTATGTTATATGGGTTGGAGACCGTGGCATTGACAAAAAGGCAGGAGTCAGAGCTTGATGTGGCAGAGTTGAAGATGTTAAGATTTGCACTGCGTGTGACAAGGATGGACAGGATTAGGAATAAGTATATTAGAGGGTCAGCCCAGGTTGGAAGGTTTGGAGACAAAGCCAGAGAGGCAAGATTACGTTGATTTGGACATGTGCTGAGGAGGGATGCAGAGTATATTGGGAAAAAGATGCTAAGGATGAAGCTGCCAGGTAACAGGAAAAGAGGAAGGCCTAAGATAAGGTTTATGGATGTGGTGAGAGAGGACATGCAGGTGGATAGTGTGACAGAGGAAGATGGACAGGAAGAAATGGAAACAGTTCATCCACTGTGGTGACTCCTAACGGGAGCAGCTGGAAGAAGAAGAAGATGGCACTCTATTCTGTAAACACATGAAAATTCATCACGCCACTATCTACATTACGAAGCTTTATACAAACACTTTCAAACTAAATAGGAAAAAAATGAATACAGATGAATGATTACAATTGACTCATGGAATAAAAAAAAAAAAAAAAAAAAGAACTTAATCATGCACCTAACATACCAAAATAAATGTAGTGCAACTTACCTGCAAGAGACTCGTATAACAAATAAGCAGTGGAACAATGACCAAAATAGAAAATGGGTGAAAAAAATAGCAGCAGGGAATAACATCTTCTAAACGGACAGCAATTATAATTTGTAAATCTTTTCAAGGGGAAATTTTAGACTGGAAATTGGATTCAAATGGTAGATGGTGTTACTTTGTTGGTTTCCATCCCTGAATAGATAAACAGATCATATTTTTAAACATCTATAGTCCATGTTCTAACAAACACTTTTTTATATATGAAGTTTTTAATATTTTGATACAATTTCCAAATTATTACTATATTACTGGTGGAGACTGTAACTCCCTAGTTAACCCCAATAAAGATAGATCACATAAGAAAAATAAACAATTACAGCAGGTCACATTAGCATTAGAAGAACTAATAAATAACTTTAATCTGATAGACCCCTATGCACTACACCAACATGATCAATCAATAAATAAGTACACTTTCTTTTCAGCAAGACACAAGTCATGGTCAAGAATTGATTACTTTCTGGTTTCCAAAAACTTAGCTAGGTCTAAGATAAACTATAAAGTACATTCCAGATCTGTTTCAGACCACTCAAAAATACAAATCAACATCAACACCTCAGGAGTTCACACAATTAATGCCACCTATACTAACTGGACCTTAAATGCAAATATAATCCAAAAAAGAAGTATAATACTAGAAATACAAAATATTTTTACCCAACTTGAAGACTTCACAGTAACTGACATCCCCTATGACATACAGCGAGCATCTTCCAAAGCTCTTAGCAGAGGTATTCTCACTCAAAAAGCTTCATAGTTTAAAAAATGAGACAATGATACAAAATCTAAATTGGAGATGCAATTAAAAGAAATAGAAAAAGATCTCCAAAATCAATACTCCATAGAGCTTGAAGAAAATATGATAAACTTACAAAAACAACTATATAACCTGCATCTAAAAAAATCGATCTTTCATTGAGCTCATATTGCTAAATAAATATTCAGAATGAGCACAAATACCCTCTAAAATGCTTGCCAGACTAATAAATGTTAAAAATGCCTGCCCCCCCAGATTACTGAACTAAACTACAACGGTAAATTATTACATAATGACTCTGACATAATAAATTCATTTGAAAAATATATAACAATATCTATAACTCTCATTATGTTTGTTGCGAACAATATGAGAATTTTATAAAAAATATATTATTCCCTCAGTTAAATGAAACCCAACAAAATTCCTTAAAGATACCCCTCAAACTAGAAGAGATAAAACTAGCTATAAAACATAAGGTGAGCAAAGCCCCAGCCCCAAACAGTTTTACTGCTGAATTTTATAAAAAAGTTCTTTACACCAGTCTCTAAAGTCCTCTTAAGAGTATTTAATTATATCATCACAAATGGTATAACAGATCTATATATGAATAACTCGAAAGCTATCCTAATTACCAAACCAAATTCTGATCCAACAAACCCATATAACTATAGACCAATTGCCCTTATAAATACAGATATCAATTACTAGCACATGTATTAGCAAACAGACTAAAAAAGTCCTACCATATATAATATCTCAAGAGCAACTTGGCTTTATGCAAAACAGATGTGACAACACCCTCGCTCTAGATACCATGATTAAATGCATCACTCTACTGGACCTCTTGCATATCCACAAAGCAAAGTACCAGAATTACCCATTCTAAAGACTTAAACCTTGCCTGTGATATAAATAGGACCTGCTGGAGAGATAGGTATGTATCCCAGAGACTACCACATCTATGGAACAGGCTCCCCATCCATGGGAAACAAAGTTCCTCTCTAACCCAATTCAAGTGCAAGCTAAACAATTGGATGGGAAACTGGAAATTCATCCCTAGTTTGGCACCTATGTCTCTAATGGACACAGGTAATCTGTAAATGTTTCATCTCCCAGGCCCATGCTTGGCACTTATCAAATGTATCAGAACTTGTCAGAGATTTGGGATGCACGGCTAGGCTTAAAAAGGCCCTTGTAGTCGTTAGCCTAATAAAAACCTATGAACCTATTATCAATGCTATATGTAGAAATTTATTTTATAATGTGTGTACAGTTTGGATGGCTTTTCTGCATCCTCACCTGTAACGTAAAAGTTTTATGATTAAAATTGTTTCTAATATGACTCATATTTCAAAACATGCTTTGAGATTCATGCTTGAATGTGCAGATACCATCTCGAAAAATTGTGCTTCTTCTGTAGTATTAAGATGGTGCACATGCTTCCATAAATACTTCTCTGATGATTTAAAAGCTGAAAATTTTAATGCAACTTTAAGTTCTGAATTACAGTTTAGGCCATTTGATACCCAGATTCTCAAGCTGTGGGATGATAGAGGCAAAATATGCATGGGTCATCTAGGATATTTATAGGTTCATAGGTTGGTACTAGGCTATCTGCCCGAAGGCATTTATAAGCCTAGCCAGAATGTGTTGGCTTTCGCCAGCCCCTTAGATTAGTTCCCTGTGCCTCTGTCCAGCAGAGCCACTGAAGTGATCCCCGAGGTAAACTTTGCTTCCCATCCACTCGTCAAGGTTTCTTTTGAAGAGTGTTCATGAGGAGCTCTGCCTAATGTAGATTGTGATCCTGTTCCAAAGCATGGGAAGTCTCTGGGACAGGAATCTATCCCTCCAGCACGTCCTATGTATTGTTGTGGTGAGGTTTAGATCCCTAGAGCGTGTGGCGGGAGGGGATAAGGTTTTGTTTAGGTGGAGCATGTCCATCAATTCTAGGTTGGACATGGCCTTGTATGTCAGGCAGAGATCACCGCTGAGTAGGCAGTATGCAACCAAGTACAACTGGAGTTTCTTCAGTCGATCTGCATAAGGCATCTGTTTGAGGTCAGTGATCTTCTTGGTGAGGTACTTCTGTGATCTTTCCAGCTGTTGCAGGTGTCTTGTAAGGTACATCCCAAATTGGGCGTTGTACTCTATGATGGGTCTGATGAGTGATGAGTAGAGGGGCACAATGACCTCTTTTGATCTGGATGCGAACCCTTTTGTGATTAGGTGGGCCACGTAGAAGGATTTTCTAACCACTTTAGCAATGTGATTATCAAAGGTGAGATTACTATCCACATGGGTCCCCAGATCCCTTATTACGTCTTCCATATTTAGGAGACTACCACCTATGTGGTAGTTTGTGGGTACTTTGTTTTTTCCAAAGGGGATGACTATGCACTTTTTGGCATTTAGCTTGAGGCCATGATTTTGACACCAAGTATCCATCTCAGTGAGACCCTTTTGGAAGATGTCTGTGTCAGCCGGAGAGTCAGGTATAGCCCCTAGTTTGCAATTGTGTGCGAACTTGGTCAGCCATAGTCCTCCTGTGCTTGCCTGTACCTCTGAGAAGTATATGCCAAACAGGAGGGGTCCTAGGACTGAGCCCTGGGAACGCCACTTACTGAAGTTCTCCCCAAACAATATATCTTCCTTCAAGGGGTAGAACAAACAAAATTCCCAGCCAAACAAAAGTCAGGGATAAAAGGATCCAAATGAAAAAAGCAGGAGGATAATTCTTTAAAACCAAACAAGAGGGGTTCATTTCCAAAAAAAAAAAAAAAAAAAAGGGGCACCCTGCAAAGCAATAACCAAGCCTAGTCACAGAACACTCGTACCCAACCCTTCCTTCCCCAGGCTATCAACCCTGCAGCCTGGCAACCAACAGTCTCAGAGAATAATTCAGAGAGGATACACTTGACAGTAGATAAAAAATCTTCCCCCTTCATACTTCTGTCTCTTACAGCAAGAAATCTGGACAAAGCCATAAATAAAAGTAGGGCACATGCCCAACAAACAGGGATAATTTTTAAATATTGCTCTTACAAATTTAGATAGCTGTTCTGTATGGTATGAAGTCTGAAAGTGAAATGTCTGTCCTTATTTTCTAACTTCAGTCTTTAATGATGTGCCAGAAAGCCACAATTTCATGAAATAGACCAAAATATGAGGTGATAATCTGGACATTCTGCAAATATTTGTACAGCTGAGAGGTATGCCCCTCCTTCAGAGGAATTCCCCCACTCCCACCAGACCTGATGGAGCTGTTTCCTCCAGTGCTCCATCATATGCAGAAGCAAGGATGAATAGAAGAAGTGCCTACAAATGCACAGGATTTTATTCTAGAATCTTTTTGGTACAAAAAAAGAGCACTACTGGAGATCCAACCTAGATTTGTCCTTTCTGAACACCTTTGCAAAAGTTCCAAAATTAAAAATTCTCACCTTACAGTCAGTGCTGCTTCCAAACCACTGTTTCACAGTGACTCGATCTCAAGGTTGCTTGTCGTCATATTCCTATTGCTCCCAGTTTCAGAAAATTTGAGATTTGCTTTCTCTGGCTTACAGTATCATTTTTTTCTCATTACTCTTTGGGCTGCTCCACCTTGAGTGTTTACAAAGTGTATGCTACCCAGTGGTTGCCTATTGCAAAACCCTAGGCATTCACATTTTTCCTTATTTAGATAACTTGCTGATTTGTGCAGATTATGTGTCCAGGTGTTTGGATGTCCTTAGACAAGGTTGCATCTTTCCTTTCTCATCTGGGCTTCACACTGAACTTTCAAACGTCCTTCCTCACACACCAATTACTGTCTTCCTGGGCTGTTGGATAGATACAGTAAAAAGGATAGGCTTCCTGCCAGATGATGTTATGACTTATGGCATTTTCTTGGATTTTTGTCTTCTAGATGTGGTCTCAGCATAGAATTCCTCAAAATTTTAAGCCTCATGGCATCAGTGATCCTCAAGCCAGACTACAGATGTAAAAAATTCAATGGTACTTTGAGAACTGTTGGACCTAGCACCTTTATCCCTTGGATTTCAAGGTACCAGTACTGGGATTTCTGAAATGAGAACTGTAGTAGTAGGCTAATCAACTGTCTCTGAATCCAGGACTCCCTTTCTGTCTTCAGACTCCAGTCCAATCTGTCCAAATGGCTTCTTCAGATTTAGAGTGGCAGCAGTGCCCATGGGATTTCAGGTGCAGGGCTTGTGGGGTCCTCAGGACACACCAATGCACTTAAATGTAAAAGTTGTTGGTAGTGTTTCATGCCTTAAAAGTTCTTCACCACTTATGGACTCGAATCCTCTACAATGGTCACAGACAACACTACTGCGATGTGATACCCATACATGCAAGGGGTTACAAGGTCATACCCTGCTTGTCACTTAGCAATGGTGGACTGTAAACTGGCTCTACAGCATTCTCTTGACTCTTGAGGCCTTGTACATTCCATCGAAGGAAAACACAGCGGCAGACAACAGTAAGCAGATCCAAGATGTGGGGAAAACCTTTAGATCATCTGCTCACCTCCTTTTAACTTATCACAGCCGAGTATGCCTCCAGGTATTGCTGCATTTACCTCAGACTGTGCCTCTAGGCATCAAATATTGCTTGTTCATATTTACATTAATAATGCCAAAACCATGCTACATACAAGGTATCAGAATATTTTATCTTGAATACTTGATGGCAAACACAGCTATATTGATATTTGACCTCTGTCAATGAGTATTTGTTAGAAGTGTAAGGTGATATCTTCATATTTTTTTTTATAATTTCATTTTTCAAAGACTCAAAGTACACACTCAAAAGAGCTGTACTGGAGGGAATGAGTTAAAACAAACTGAAAAAAAAAATCAGTTCAAGACATAACCTGCAGCAATGTTTGTAATAAAGACACTATCATTCCCGTGGATGGCAATATTCCTGTATGTATTTACACAATTTCCAATGATTCCCAGGGTATTTCTAAAGATTCAGAAAGAATTGTGAAAGAGCATCGTGGTAACCCCATTTTGGCCCAGGTAAATTTGGTTCTCCCTTTTAATTGAATTGGCCAAAGGCAAATTACTTTACCCTTTCTTACAGACTGGATTTGCTCACACAGCAACAGGTGCAAATGGTACACCCCCAGCTTAGAGCAATTGCAACTGACAGCCTGGATGATTCTATTTTGATACTTTTTAGACACGTGTCCCTTGATTATGTACAGAAGGTATTTAAGGAGGCAAGAAAACCTGCAACTAGAAAATCTTATGTTTACAAGTGGAAGAGATTTTCTAGGTGGTACCTAGCCAATAAGAGGTCCAGAAAGGGTTTCAGCATGCTGACTTTAAAATAATTGTGTGACCTTAGAGATGGTTTATCATATGCTTTTTTATCTAAGTGCATATTGCAACCATATCAGCTTGTCTGCCAATAGTTTCCCCTCTTTCGTCTTTTTTGTGGTCAAACAATTTATGAAAGGAGTGTTGCACAGACCCCTTGAAAGCAAATTCCTGTTTCCTGGGATCTCAAGTTTGTTCCCGAAAAATTGACCATACCTCCTTTTGAACCTGACTCTCAGACTGATTTACAGTTCATTACTTGGAAGACTGTTTTACTGATTGCTCTAACATTTGCAAGGAAAGTCTCTGAGCTGCAAACTCATGGTGGGCTAATCCAATCTGATTTTTCACATGGGCAGGGTTGTGTTATACACAAATCCTTCATTCATGCATAAAGTTGTTTCTGAATTTACCTTGATTTAAGCCAGGAATCTACCAGTGTTCTACCCTGATCAAAAAAAAAAAAAAAAACAAGGGAGAAAAGATTCTGCATACCTTGGAAATGCACAGGCAGCTCAGGTACTGACTTGACAATTCTTCTCTATTACCCCCTCCATAATAAATCCCTTCCAGACAATGTTAAGTCTCACTCGACTGGATTTTATCCTCTTCAATGGCATATGGGAAAGGACTGAACTCGAAGCATTCTAGAGGCACCAACCTGGTTTTCTATTCATACCATCACAAAGCACTACAAACAAGATTCCATTTCAAGGTCTAGAGCAGGCTTTGCTGTGCCCATTCTCCAGGACCTTATCCTTTCACTTTCCAGATAGGCTAAGCTTTGGGAATCTACCCAAAGTGTCGCTGAGGTAGTTGGAATGATGAACATAGTACAATTGTACAAGTCCTACTTACTTGTAATAGCAGATGTTTGTATTCCTTACTACCTCAGTGGCAGCACTCACTTGCCCTCCCCCAGATTGTGCATAGTTGGGGTATGTTCAACCCATTTGTTTAAGTTGTTGGATTTGTTTTTTACATGGTACTGTGATTGGCTGCGAATGTACTTTTGCTAGATGATCCTGGGTTCGGGTACCATCCTCTTCTTTGTGGGAGCAAAAAAGCCTGCACACTTGCTTCCTATTACAGCTGAAGGCTTCCCTTTCAGGATATGCTCAACCAATCATCTGTCACGGAAAGCAAGAAGGAGGGGAGTACTTTAATGGCTGGCTGAGCTTTGAAAGTTTCCAGTACTGGATTACCTTGACAGATAACCCAAAATACCTCTGAGGCAATAAAGAATTCAAATATCTACTGTTACAGTTAAGAAGGACTTATGCAAGTATACTTTCTTTCTTACTTTAATGGCTGTCTGCAGCAATTTCAAGAGTCACTATTTTAAGATGGTGTCCACTACTTCACACATGTCCTAAAGCTGCCTTACAATATCTCTTTGGTATTGAAATGTATTTGGCAGTTAACTGCCCTAATGCCCAAGGTAGCCGAACTGTAAACTTTTGGAGTTGTCTAAATTATTCTCCTTATCATTTGATAAGGTACTGTTAACTATTGCCAGTTTTGACCTTTAGGCTGTGTCCAGAGATATAACAGCCAACTGAGTCTTATATAGTTTCAATTAAATGCAAGAGGAGTGGTGAGACTTCCAAGGAATTGGACTCCATTGAGGTGCTTTCACAGTTATCTTCTAAAGGCCTGGAATGGGGGGGAATGACTATAAGCTTGAGCTTCTCAATCTCAAAGAATCCCAGGTTTACCGTTGTGTCAGACAGCTTTCTCACTCCCCATCTGAACTGTTCCCATGTCAAATTTATCACTTGTTAAAAACCGAAAAGCAATTCCCCTGGAGATGGAATCAAGATGCTGCAAGTCAATGTGAAAGTAAAAAATATAACTTCTCTTTATTACACGTTGTTAAACAACGTGTAATAAAGAGAAGTTATATTTTTTACTTTCACATTGACTTGCAGCATCTTGATTCCATCTCCAGGGGAATTGCTTTTCGGTTTTTACGTAGTGTGGACTGTTTCCCAGTTGTTGGAAATTTATCACTTCCCCAAAGGATGCATCATATGTAGGGGAGGGTTGTTAGGAACCTGAAGAAAGGAACTCATTGTCATGTTTCACCCGGGTTGTGCCTTTAAATGGTCTGTAGGCATCAGTGTACTATTCTGGTAAACAAATTAAATAAAGAATAGAGTTATAACCAAGTAGTGAGTGGCTCTGTGAGACATAGATTAAAGTTTTCTTCAGTGTTGTGGTTAGATAAGAATGTTGGTGAAGGGTCACTCTCTCTCCTTTTTTTGAAAGGGGATAATGGCTATCAAAGTGGATGACTTTCCTTAACATAGTAGTGCAGCATGAATTCTTTGACAAACAGCCATGTATCCTTCAGCAAACCATCGGTAATCAAATGTGGCAAGGACCAGTGCTAGAGATGCCAGGCCTACCTGCAGCAACTAAGGAGGGCACAGACATTGTTTTATGAACTCAAAATAAAAATATGAGAGAAGATACTGTCTTTCCTAGAAATACAGGTTTCATGTACAAATTAGGTAGGGATGTCCACTGGAGGAGAAAGAGGCTTCTGGCCATGCACAGAGCTTACTGGTCATCAATGGATTTTTAAGAAATTGTGCTCCAGTTGTCACAGGTTTGAGGCCTGGAAAATCTGTGATGTCCATATCCTGGTGTTGGCCTTTAAATGGCATTGACAGATATATACTAGTCACTGGGCCCAAGGGCTGACTAGAAGATACCTCTACAGTGTAGCTCACTTATGCCTGACAGAGTCAAAAGGGCCTTGTATTCTTAACCTGCAGAAGATTTGAAAGTTATTAGTTTTCTCTGTTCTGGAGGCTCTTACTTCTCACATCACTGAAGTCTCTTCCTTTGATTCAGAGGCACAGGCCCTTTGGTTGAAAACTTCACTGTATTCCAGTAAGAGTAAATATTCTGCAGATAAGTTTTTTTTTAAAAGAAGCACAGAATTTACACTTAGAAACTTTATTAAAGTGTCCAGGCCAGAAAAGACCCTGAAAGTGTTACTACTATAGTGGAATCTCTTGGCCATAAGTACACTTGCTGGTGAACCTTCTCAAGGATAACACTGACCTCAGATATCCAAGTTATAGATCTGATCAAGAGAAAGAATACAAAGCAATATAAAATTAGATAAAATTTTCCCAAAATGTTATTTACTGCCAGCACTAGGTTTGCCAGAAAAGGCTCCAACAGCTAGACGGACCTGTAAACACCATGTATGATTACAAAAAAAACGTGAAGATGGTGAGAATTTATCCTCTTTACAGTATGTATACTACTAATGTCAATAGCTTGGGGAGGGCTGTCCAGTGTAGTGATATCTGAAAGCTTAGAAAACTGGGCAGGATGGTTGGACATCCACCTGGTGGTGTTATCCAGTGTGTAAGGATTAATACTATGGCAGCAATTCTTACAATACACATCACATGATATAGCAGTGTAATAAAATAATGTTTCATGAAGTAACAGCAAAATTAATGCATTTACCTGAAATAACAGAATTAAGATACATGCATAGATGATACTGTACAAATTAATTTCAATGACACTACCAAGAGCTCAAACTGAATAATTCCAAGTGTTACTATTAAATGGTTAAAATATGAAATGAAGATGGAAAAGTGATGAATCTTCTGTATTTTAAGAAAGGAAGGCATCAGTGAAATGATAAGGTGATAAATTATAAGAATTAGTTGAAGAAATGTAATAAAACTATTTTCCTTCTCAAAGATGACCAAAAGCAATTATGGCTTTAAAATGAAAATTTGCCCAGTGGACTGCAGAAAAAAAAAAAGAGTTCACATCTAAAATGTTAACTATAAAATGTTATTTTATTGTTTTATTCCATGTTTCCCACTTTTCTAATTGTAAGTTATATTATTTTATAGTGCATATTTTATGATTTTATTTAGGCTGACTCAAAACTGAAAAGCTGTTCTATTGCATTATATGTTATTTAATATAAAATGAAGCGCAAGTCTGAATGGGTCCCCATTTCCATCCTGTATGCCCTGTCTTTCTTCAGCTGTTTTTTTGAGCATTTCAATTATTAGTATGAATTTAAAAGTTGCATTTTCTGTTAATACTAAAGTCTGGAAGTTACTGTTAGTCCTGAAGCGTCAGATAATTTGGAAAATGTAGTTAAGTTTAAGTTTCATCAAGGTGGGAGAGAAACAGCATAAAAAATAAGCCATCCAGTTTCAGGTTAACTAAGTTTTGTGTGAGGTGATTTTTTTGAGAAAGGTTAATCAGTACATTTGTAGCATGCAGGAAACTGGACATTGTCCAAGATGAAGCACACCAGATTTTACAGCCTGAATGTAAGGAAAAGAATCAGTGTCCTTATCTTAACTAATTCACTCCAGAGCAGCTCAGAAAATGCTGACTGCTAACTTCCACCTTAGGAAGAGAAGTGCAGCCTGAGCTGATTTTCAGATTATCCATTTGTAATACCATACATAAAACAAATGTTCATAACTCTCTTAAATAGAAGTTGAAGTTATGGAGTGCCTGCAATATGAAGGATTTGGTGTAGAAGGTCTAATGCAGGCTACATCACAGCATGACAGAGTGAGTCTCCAACAGGAGAGCAGGAAGGAGAGGCAGGAATATCAGGAGACATCTGAAGAAGAGATATGGACATAGGAAAGAAAGAGATCTAATATGGTGTAGTGGTTATGCAAAGGAGAAAGCAAAACTAACAAATACAAAAAGAGCAGCACCAAAGATATCTGAAGAGAAATACAGGCAGAAGAATCCAGATATGGAAAACTTTACAATACAAAAGGAAAAGTAGGTTAGTAATGGAGAACTTAAAGAAATAAAAACTGAGGTTATAGAGTACCTGCAAAGTGAAGGATTCAGTGTAGAAAATCTAATTCAGAAAGCACCACAACAGGATAGAGCAATGGATATCCAAATTAAGGGGAAACCAATGGAAAAGAAGCACTTGGTCAGGTGCCATATGAAGATATTTTGGAGCCTTCCACAGGAAACCAGTATAAACATTTACTTGAACATAGACAGGAAGGGAAGGAACAGGAAACTCTGATGCAGCCAATGTTGAGGAGTGATAGGCCAGTGAGTTCCCATATGACAGAGCAACAGATGGCACAGGACGAAATTGAAGAGAATGTGCCTTAGGAAGTTGCTGTAGAACTTTCTACAGAATGCCCGCAGGAAATGGAAAATAAAAAAATGTGCCCTCAGTTTAGAAAAAAAAATGAGATAATAGAAGAGTTTCTGAAGAAGTCTCTGGTTGTGGAGACGAAAGCGCTCAATTTTATTGGATTTACTTCACCTTGTTGTCGTGTTGGATCTATGTTAATTTTTGGACAATAAATCTACATTTTATTTATTTCACTTTGGTTTGCCTGCTATTTTGTGGATTATTGGACAGCCTTCATTGTACCGGTTACAGTTTTCGCTTGGTTGGTGATCGAACTTTGTGGTGAGATAATAGAAGAGTTGCTTGATTTAACAGACTTCGCTAGACATATTAACATCAATAAAAGAAATAGACTGCAGAAGGTCAGTAAAACCCAAAAAGTCAGAAGTTTGATAAAACAAATGAACACATTAATTAGGACTATCCATAGAGATCCATGCGATATAACAGAAGTAAACAGGATATAGTTCTGTGCAGCTAAATTAATAACTGATAAAGTCCTACCGCAAGAACACAGGGTAGTGAAGGGAAGGAAGGAGAGAAATTGAATATTATCATGGAAGTATCAAACAGAGAAAACTATAAAGCAATTAAGACAAAGGTCACTATTAGAAGAATATAGAAGAGGGAACAGATCAACAAAAATACTAAGACAGATGTGATAAAAGCAATGCGCAGTATTAGAACAGAGCAGGATCTATCGTACTATTGCAAATAAACTAAAAATCTCAGCACAGGCGGAAAAACTTAGAAGATATGCAGATTATATATATTTATATATATATATATATATATATATATATATATATATATTAATAAATAAAGGAAAAGTACAAAACAAGCAATTTATTGATGACCCAAAAAAAGTTTCATAGAGAATTGGGAAACAAGGTAAAAAAAAATTGAAAGACGACAAAAAGAAGAAATAGATACATTTTGGAGAAGTATCTATGAAGATCCTGTGGAACATAAAGATGCTAAATGGATAGAAGAAGTAAAAGAAAGAAGTTGCTGAAAGGTACAGAATATAAAATGAAGTAACAGCCAGAGAGATTGAAACAAAGTTAAGAAAAGCCTCTAATCGGAAAACCCCAGGCCCAGATGCAGTACCTAACTGGTTAACAGTATGAACATCTCTGCACGAAGATTTAGCCATGAGTAAGAACTATCTGTATGCACACCATGAACAGACGCTAACATAGCTAACAGGAAAAACAATGCTCCTACTTAAGCGTGAACCTGCAAGCTACCCTAAATATTATAGGTCTATAACTTGCCTTCTGACAACGTATAAACTATACATGGGAAATGATGCTGACAGAGTTTATAGTCATTTAGAAGAAAACTCAATTATAGCAGTAGAACAAAAGGGCAATAAAAGAAAGATATGGAACAAAGGATCTTTTGTTGTTAAAGTCATAGTGGAGAACTGTAAAAAGGGGACGAATCTAGTATGGCATGAATTGACTATAAAAAAAGAACATTTAATACTATTCCACATTCATGGATTAGAGTGTGCTTAAAAATGTATAAGATACACCCTACACTGATCGACTACATTACAGTGGCAGACCAAGGGCAAAGTACTATCCCAGGGATAAAAATTCAAAGGGGAATATTCCAGGGTAACTCTGTCACCGTTGCTATTCTGCCTTGCCCCTAACCCATTAAGCTGTCTACTTAACAGCTGAGGCCATTGCTATAATTTGGCACATAGAAAACAACAAACTGTAAAGACTTCTCATCTTCTCTTTGTCAATGATTTAAGACTGTATAGCTCATCAGATGAGAAACTGCAAGTTGTCAAACATTTTCAGATGATATAAGAATATCATTTGGTCTTGATAAATGTGCAAAACCAACCTTGAAAGCAGGAAAACATCAGTTTGAGACAAGAAAGTGATATAAAGGAACTTAAGCAAGAGGGAGTGTATAAATATTTGGGAATTGATGAAGGATCAACAATAAAACATGAACAAATGTGAATAAAACTTAGTAATTAATACTTTAGAAGACAAATTAATCATGAAAACAGCACTGACATCTAAGAACAAAATCCAAGCTGTACACCAGTTTGCTCTTCCTGTCCTAACTTGTAGTTTTGGAGTGATTGACTGGCCCCAAAATGAGTTGGATAGATTTGATGGGAAAACAAGAAGGATGCTTCATGCTCACCAAATTATTTACAAAATCAGTGCATACCAACATTATATATTCCCTGCTCTGAAGGAGGGATGGGCCTCCTTGAAATTGATTACATGTATAGATCTGCAATCATGGGACTCCATACATATCTGCTGACCTCACAAGACCCAAATGTAGTGAAAGTTTTAAAACATGAGGAGAATAAATCTAAGAGGACTTCTCTGCTTAATCTAGCAGAAGCATATCGGCATCAAGCAGGAATAGAAATCAAACCAGTAGAAGATAAAAATCGGGCAGCAACTGAATGTGCCAAAAAACAAAAAAACAAAAGAAAGAATATAATGTGAAGGACCAGATGAGAAGGCAAGAAATGTGGAAAAAGCATAAATATAGTTGCAATTATAGAAGACTTCTGGAAGAACCTCATGTTGATCAGGAACAAACACACGAATGGTTAAGGAGAGGCAAATTCAAATCAAGAGATGAAAGGTTAATATTAGTGGCCCAAGATAGTGTGCTGCGTACACATTGGTTTACAAAGTCCATTAAACATGTGGGAGGAACAGACAAATGTAGGTTCTGTAAAACCGAATGGGAAATAGTCACACACCTTGTTGCTGGTTGTGGCATACTAATAGCTGAAGGACTGTATACTGAAAGGCATAATAATGTGGCAAGATTGTTGCACTGGGGATTGTGCAAACATTATGGTACTGAAGTGGCTGAAAAACACTGGAAACATTAGCCACAAAGCATCATAGAAAATTATAGTGTTTACATTATATGGGATCATTCATTACCAGCAGTTCAAAAGACAGATGCTAGAAAACCATATATAGTGATCCATGAAAAGAAGACAAAAGTAGCATTGATCACTGAAATCACCACACCCAGTGACTACAGTAGCTTGCATACAGAGAAACACAAAGTCATAAAATATCAGGATTTGTAGGCAGAAATGACAGCGATGTGGAAAAAAGATACCCAGACAGTCCCAATAGTTGTAGGAGCAATGGGTCTTATAAAAAAAGAATCTACAGTCGTATTTAGTTAGCAATACATTTAACTCCGTATGAATTGTAAAAGGAGTCATTACTGGGCACATTGCAGGTGCTGAGAAGAACACTTCTGGCTGACATCAAAGATTGAAACAATATTAATTGCATGAACTTTAATCATACTTTGACTTAGGAATGGGGTCCACTCCCGTTACGGTATTAGAAACCCAAAAGATTTGGAGAAATTAAAAAAAATGTTCATAACTCTCAAAACCATAAGAGTTAGACTAAAAATGTAAATGCAAAAGTTTGTTCAGTAGATACTGATCTTTCCAATGGTGTAAATGTTGATAGTGTATATCTAAGTCATTATTAAATATTTGCCAAGGAATGCTGATATTATGCATATTTTTTACCTTTTGGTAAAATAAATCACATCATCTTTGTGAACGTACCTTGAAGACCCATACAATTTGTAATAATTTTTTTGTGTGAATGTCACCTTTAAAATGATACCTTAGGCTTTATAGTGTGAAGCTCCTTTACTGAGATATTTACAGAAATATGATTAATATTGCATTTCTCATAATCAGACAAGTAAACAAGCATAGGTCATCACCTTTAACAGACAGACTATAGAGCATACAGGTTGTGCGACTCAGTGTCAGCTTTATTATGATCCATCATTCTATTGATTCTATGAATTCTATGGGTCCCAGCAGTACACCATGTCAGACTCCTATTGTTGTTATTAAGGTATACTACAAAGGTTATTTTTTTTTTTAATAAGAAACATCTTTATTAAACTATCACGTACGACATAGGCGATCTTATATTTATATAAATGAAAATAAACCATATAGATGCAACCTCAGTTACAAACATTATACTTTACAAACCATGCCAACACAATTGTAGCTGCAAACATTATACATCACTTATATCATACATTTATATAAATGAAAACAAACCATGCTGGCATAATCTTAGTAGCAAGCATTTTACATCACAAACCATACTGATGTAATTTTAGTTGCAAATATTATACATCACTTATAATCTACCCAATCACTGTCAGTCAAACATAACTCATTCAAATCCTGTCTTCTTTTAAACCTCATTCCTCCTTTGGATGTATTGATCCCACAATTCTCATTTTTTCCTACGTAATTTGCTCTTACCCTTTTCTAAAGATTCCAATTCCAGTTGTTTTACCCTTGTTGCTATCTTCTCTACTTCTAGTAGCATTGGATTTCCATTTTTTTTTTGGCAGCCACCATAATTAGACTCAGCAAGGCTTTACTATGTCTAAGCAATTCCGATTCGGTTTCATAGCTCAGAAAAATAATTTCCTTAGTTACACCAATTTGCTCACCCAGTATCTCTGACAGAGCAGTCTGCAGGGAGTCTTTAAAGTCTGCCAACTCATTACAATCTCAGAAAATATGTTCCCAGTTATCTCTTTCTTCCCCATCACTCCTCCAACATTTGCTGTCTACCTGCAGAAAGATTCTTTGGAGTCTACTTGGGGTATACGAATACCTATGTAACCACTTCCAAGCAAAGATCCTAAATCTTCTAGAATTTACTGTACTGTAGATGAAACTGACTCTATGCTGCTTGCCAGTGAATATTTCTTATTGTTTGAATAAGTTTTAATTTCTGTCTATAGACTACCTTTCAACTAAACAGCACCAAGATGCAGATGAGGACAAGTTCAAACAAGTGAAACAATGCAAAAATGAACTCAAATCTCCACACACACAATGAATTAATCTATATAAAAAGTTGATTCCAGTAAACAAGCACAACATGCTTTCGCAGAAGCTTCATCGGGTTCAAACTCCATTAGTTACATTTAACCAAGCACAAAAAAATCACAAGATAGCAAATACACAAATCATTGGTTACTCTTAATTAAAACCCCAACTGTTATTTATACATTTAAAATTACACACAAACAGATAAATTACCACAGAAAAAATATACCAAAAAGCAAAAATTATAATTTTTTCAAAGTTCAGCTACTCGTTTAAGAAGTCAAATCAGCTTATTTTTTTTTTTTTTAAATAAGCTTTAAATTCACTACATTATTCAACCCTCATGGATGTCTGCTCTTAAAGAAGTAATCCACATATACTCCATACATTTTGTTTGGGTATATCAACACCCCTTCTACTTATTAAAATGGTCAAATTTAAAAACATGATCTGAATTGCTCTCATCTACATGTTTTAATAAAGCATTACTACTCACATGGTGCTTTATATATATGAAAGACATTTGCAATTACCTTCTTTAAACTTTATATTAGTCTTCACAACATGGAATGTTGTACACTTCTGACAAGTAGCTATGTATATTAAGTTAGTGGAATCACAATCAATGTAGCTGTTGCACCAATAGGATCTAGGTGTATCGTGTATGTGTGTGAAGCACGTCTACAAAATTTAGTTCTACCACAAGTTATGTCCCTTTTCTTTGACTATATCTACTATTAACTTAGACATCTTATTCATTTTATCATAAAGCCTGATTAAGATTACGACTCCGCAGGATTAGTACCTGCAAAATATGCCACTCTTTAGAAATAATTTGTCTTAAGCTATGTGTGCACCTATTATAAGTAATGAAAAACCTCAATTTATACTCGACTATATTTTAAGATTATTAGATGAAAATAAATGTTTAGCTGTTAACTTGTGTGCTCCTAAGGTTGAGGAATATTCATTTTCCAGTGGGGAAGTTCATAACCCCTCTCCATAAAGTCTTACACTAATAAATGAAGTTGTTATGATACTTGTTGAGCCTTTGAACTTAACCTTGAATTTCACATCATCTTCCCCTTAACCATATTGCAAAATACATGCGGTGGATGCATGCTAGCTTGGTGCAAGTATGCATTTTTATTGGTTACCTTTCTGAAAGCAATAGTTTCCAGTGTACCATCACAACCAACTACTAACTTGATATCTAAAAATTCAGTACTAATAGGATAATATATTTTAAATTTCAGAAATTCTGTAGTGTTCATTAAATAATTAACAAACTCATTTGTTTCCATCATTTAAATCCCATAGAATAAAAATGGAATCCACAACTCTCTCATAAAAAGGAGACAATTATAAAATGTATTAACATTAAAAACAAAAGCATCTTCCCATTCAGCCAGCACTAACTTAGCATGGGTGTTGGCTACAGAAGTACCCATCGTTACACCTTTTCCTTGAAGGAAACATCTATCCTGGAACAGCACATTATTGCATATAACAATTAATTCACAAATGGAACTGCTATTACCAGTTGACAAATGAGAATGTCTAGAAATATTTTTTTTAATAAATTCAATGGGTATCACAGTAAAAAGAGAGTCTATGTCAAGCATTACTAGCAATTATGAGGTATTACTGCATCCAGAGTGCCATCTATACAGTTGCTGTAATAAATCTTGACACTGTTCCTCTTTTGTAGCTTTCAGAGTGACATAAAAACTGACACAACACAACTTATAAACAACAAAATATAATTTGTGTAACTTATCCTTTAGATGAGACAATCAATATCATGGGGGCATTTTTTTAGCTTGATGTATTTTGGGGAGTCCACAGAGTACAGTTATTACAGGATGAGGTACATGAAAATAAGTTAACAGGTCCAGTGACAACTGTCCATTTAAATGCAAACTGTACATTTCACTATATACTTTTTATTACAATATTTTGTACCTCAGCATAACAATGGATGTTCAAGTCTCTTCATCATAGAGCATATTAAGTATGGCATTCAAATAAAACCGTTTAATCCATTATCACTTCCTCTCCACCCTCCTCCGCATATTTAATAACTGTATCAGTATTCTGTACCAGTTTCTTCATGGCATCATTCTCATCTCTAGTTAAATTAAAAAAAATATTTGCACCTTTAGTACAAAATGACTCATGTATATACTGTTCACATACATTTTGAAACACTTTTACTATAGGATGGCTAACAGGTATAAATATGGTATTTTGATAGAAGACGTATTATGTGGAAACAGCAGCTTCATATTCAGCTGACGAGTAAACAATTTCAATTCAATCAGAAATGTTTCCATATGTGGCAGGAACAATAGTTATACCTCTGCTTAAAATTGCATTTTCTGAATCAGACAATATATAGCTGGAGATGATGTGTACTATTTCACACACGATGAATCAGACATCAACTTTAAAGACTGATGCTTTAATTTAATACAGCATAACTTTTGAAAATAGGTAGAAAGTAAAATGCAACACACTTTTTTCATTCTTCTCCAAGTCTAACCAGCATGACAAGTTGATGGTGATCCTTCAGTGATGATGTTCTGAGAACTGATAATCTGGCCATTGATAAACATTAGGGCTCCCTTCCAATCAATAAAGGAAATGCCCTTGCCACAAGTGCATTTCCCCTTCAAAGAATAAAAAGAAAGCGCCCATGCTCTCTTCAGAATATTTTTTTTTTGAAGGTTTGGAATCGTACAACAGTGTCTGTAAGTCTGCTTTGAAGGACTGTACGGACTCTTTCTGTAACTGGGCAGTAACTGTCAAGCTACAATATTTTCCTAAGCATGACTGCACATATTGTAATTAATTATCCTCTTCAACTTCTTTCATTAACCTGAAGAAGCAAACATTTTTTTCTCTAGGTCCCATATTTTTCTTTCATATATAGTCTGGTGGTAGATAAACAATGGATTTCATTTTAGTATCTTGAAATCTCCTTACTGTTAATATTTGCTAACTGAGGTATCTAGTCTGGTAGTATAGTCACAGTTCCAAATAAAGAGTTGTTTAAAGTCTGACTTACTAATTGTTGTCGAAAATTGCAAAACTCCAAAGCCAAATCAATCACTTCATCTAGAAACAATGTATTGACTATAAGGCACTGTTTGATTCGTTGATGTCTGGTGTGGTTGGACTTTTCTTTGGGTGAAAGGAAATGATCAGCACACTTGTTTTTCTTTCCCCACTAGTTTGGCAGCTGACTGTGTATTTCATGCAGGTATAAGGAACAGAAACAAGATAAACAGTAAATGGCAAAATCCACCCAACACAATAACCATTAATTAACAAAACCAAGTGCTTTCATCTATCCAGAAAACAAACTTCTTCAGAATAAAAAAAATGCAAGAAAACATATTAATTTATATAGCAAATGGTCACATGATGTGTTGAGTAAATTCAACTACTTAATATTAATTTGCTTATATTTCAGCACTATAAGGGTGTCAGAATTCAAAAACATTTGCCAGAACTTCCTCCTCGGTAACAACTTAGTCCAAATTGTTCTATTTAAAAAAATATATATAAATTTATTACAATCAATCAGCACGTCATGTCTAGCTAAGCCATTGTTCTTATGTTTTTAATAGCATAAATATGGAGACAGATCCTTACTTTTTAACATTTCTCAGTTTTTCCTATATAAAATACAGCATAGGATAAACAGTTTGTCACACATACCATTTCCTTGGTGGTGTAACTGTACACACCTTTGCAAGACAATAGCTTATATTTATCTCCTATAAACAAAGTCCATGTGTTTAATAAACTTGCATTGCTTGCATGCCCCACATAAACATTCTCAATAAGCTAGTCACCCTCCAGTCATGGATCTCTGACTCAAAATGCTGTTTCAAATTAAAATCATATTTGAAAAGAAACCAGGGTCCTAAACTGAGTCTGCTGCATAGATCCAAACTCACTTTTGTCTAATCTTATTTCATTTTGCTTTCTCATCAGTGGAAAATCAAAGGCAGAGTGCCCTAGAGCATTGTGACTCTGTGCTCTCACCCTTAGTTCTGTTTCTACCATAAGAACGGATAGCTGCTAAATCTACATATGTCCTAGCAGTCATCTCTGTAATTATATCATACAGCAAACTGGTGGGGTACCCCTTTCAACAAACATTTTCAAAAAAATTACACTCCTTAAAAAGCATACCATCATTGGATATCATTCTAGAAATCCTTACAAACTACCCTTTCACTACATTTATCTTCATCTAGAGCAAGTGATTACTAATGAAATGTAGGTACGAGTTGCCAAGACTTTTTTTCTGTACACACTGGAAGATTTTCATTCTGATACTTGCCAAGTTCCATGTCCTAAAGAAAGAATGCCATCATAAGAATGTGTAAGGGTTAAAAATGGGGTAGATGTGTTTTATCACAAAAACAGTTCATCCGTAGTACCAAATCACATGGTACCGCACTGTTCAAACTTGTGTCCTTGTGCTTAGCCTGTACTAATTCTGCCAATGTTTCCAGGACTTCAAACCATCACATAATTTTTTTAAACACCTTTATTAAATCATCACTTAAGACATAGGCAAACATACATTAACAGGAAAAAAAAAAAACATTTTAATATTTTTCCATTTAAATACAATATACACCACTTATATTTTCTTTGCTACTATAATCAGACCAACATTACAAAAAATGACTGCCTTCCCTTAAACCTCACTGCTCCTCCTCCTGTACATTATTATGCATGTATGGATCCACTTCAGTAGCTCAAATGCGCACATAACCGAAATGCTCATTACCGAGACGAAAAAACAAAAGTGTAAAATAATGAAAGTAAACTACTGAAAGTTATAATAACGAAATATGTCCTGTGCATGTCCTAGAACACTCAGAAATCCTGAATGGAGATCGCGGAACAAAGACAATGGGTGCTCCACTGAAACACTTGATTGAAATTAAAATATACTACTTTCAATATTTTGTGCAGGGGAGGCTGTGTCTCCCCCACCCCCTGCAAATTATATATACCAACTCAGAGACTGCGCTACCTGGAGAAGAGAGTAAATTTTCAAACCTCACTGCACCACAATTTCATTTGGAAATGCTAAAACAGTATATGCTAATTTCAATCAAGTGTTTCAGTGGAGCACCTGTTGTCTTTGCTCCTCAATCTTCATTCAGGAAGTCCGAGTGTACTTGGACATGCACAGTACATATTTTGTTATTACAACTTTAAGTAAAATTCACTTTCATTATTTTACACTTGCGGTTTTATTGTCTTGGGGATAAGCATGTCTGTTATATGCACGTTCAATCTACTGAAGTAGATCCACGTGCATTGTTCCCACAATTTCTACAATTTGCTCCTTCCCTTTTCTAAAGATCCATCTTCCAGTTCTTTTACTTCTTTTATAATATTCAGTATCTCAGACTCATTTGATGTAAACTTTGATTTACATTTTCTAGTAACTTTTTTGGCAGCCAGCAGAATTAAACTTAATAAAGCTTTAATCTGTCTAGGCAATTTAGATCCTGTATCTCTGCTCAAAATAATAATTTCCTTACTTACAGCCATTTACTAATGCAGTATTCCTGATAGAGTACTCTGTAGGGAATTTTTAAAATCTGCCAACTTATTACACTCCTAAAACATATGTTCCCAGTTACCTCTTTATTCTCCATCACACTTCCAACATTTGCTATCTACCTGAGGAAAAGTCCTTTGAAATCTGCTTGGAGTATACAAATACATATGCAAACACTTCCAAGTAAAGATCTTAAACCTTAGGGACTTGGTTGCAAACTTGGGAGACATACACGCCTTCCCACTGTTTACTTGTGAATTGCTTTTTCAGTCTCTCACCTTCTGATTGATTCTTATGGTTATCATACGGTATTTTATATGTCCTATTAATTATCCCTTTTTAACTGCTGCTTCAGTTCTAGACTTAACTAAAAACTACCAGAGCAGGTCTTTCACTTAAAATTCCCCCTATTCTTTTTTCTTTGCTTGTACTCCGAGATCAAGCCATGGTAGGGAAGGCAGTCTCTAGCCAGCAATCCAAATGTCTTCTTGGCCTCATCCCATCTTTCCTCCCAATATCTTGGTTGCCAGGTTCCAGGTTTCTCCAGTAAATTCCAGCCCCCCCCCCTTCGCTATTTTCTATACTCCTACTTGCAATCATCCCTACTGGCAAAATCTCATTTTTCCATTCTCATATTGGCTTAGGTCTTAGAATACCTTCTGCTACTTCATGACTATAATATTCTGAATGGTTATTATTTTCCTTCAGGATCTGCATCCAAAATCCCACTGTTTCTCTATTTCTTGAACTTTCCCCTTGCTATATCATTGCATTCCACTTTGAATGATACCCCCTACTTGTGTTATGTATATCAGCCTTAAACAGAATGCTATAAAATATCCCTTCTAAATCAGGTAAACCTAAACGACATTGTTCTGTTGGAAGGATCACCTTATCCACTTAACTCTTGCCCACTTTCCCTCCCTGATAAATTTCTTCAATTCTTTATTATTGTCCACAACTTCTCATTGGATTGATAAAAGTATGCCTTACCCAAAGACTAAAGGGACTACAAATATTTTTACTGCTTGTATCTTATTATCCATATTCAATATTTCATCTTATGTCCCATAATAAATATGGGCATTGGTGAACCAATGTGTGTGTTGGTACATAATTTATGGCGTTAGCCCTTATTTTACCTTCATTAAATTTATAACTTGAAAAGACTTAAAACTATATTAAAACGTTCCACAAAACTGAGATGTCTTTTTGGATTTATCAGGTACAAAATCATATCTGCAAACAAAGCCATCTGGCGATTACCATACCAATTATATCGTATTTCCAAGTCCCTTATTTTATCTGCCAATGTCTATAAATATAATGCAAATAAAAGGGAAAGAGGCACACCCCTGCTGGTTCCTCTCTTCAAACACAACTTATATCAGAGAAACTCTATGACTTAATTCTTGTTTCAATTCCTTTATACAACCTTCTAATTATTGTATTAGGGGAATGTGAATGCTTCCAATTCCCTACTCATAAAATTCCTGTTAAATGCTTTATGTGCATCAAAACCCAACAACAACAAAGTTCCCTTCTTACATTCTGTTTCCCTCTGGATCATTGTTCTATTAATGTTATCAAACTTTTGCCTCCCCTCCACATAACCAGTGATCCATATCTATCGTTTTGGCAACACCTTTACCATTCTTTTACCTAGTATAGACAAACAGTTCAGAATTGAAATGGCTCTATCATCTTTAGGTAACACAGCCACCACAGCTTTCTTCAAAGATACTGGTGCTTCCCTCCTTACAGTAAAAATCTTCCAGATCCTTGTCACTTCCTTCCCTCCTAATTTTGGAGTTTCCACTGGAGTACCATCTATTACTGGATACTTTCCAAATGATTGATTATACATCACTATTATACTTAACTTTTTATCTATCATTTCCTATCTTAAGTGTTAATTGTTGAACCTAGTCTACCTCTAACTTTAGGATAATGAAGTCCTCCCTAAATATTTCCAACATTTGTACTCATTCTCAATTTCTACATTTCTCTGTTTTACACAAATTTTCATAAAATTTCCAGAATAACTCTAAAACCTGTAGAGATCACTGGTTATTTTTCTTGTTGTAGGTTCCCCAAGTTTGGCGACAACCCTTTCAACATTATGTTGCCTAAGTCGTTGTACTAAAAACTTTTTTGCTCTGGAGTTATCAAAAATAATTGCTTAACTGTAATTTTTCTAAACTCATGCATATTATCCAGATACTCCCTTATTTTCTCTTTAGCAGGCTGCATTGTCCCTCTTCTTCTGTGAGAGTCTCCTTATCCTGCAATACTTTAACCTTTGTCAGACCCCCTATTTTCTATTACTTCTTAGACATATCTCTCTCACTTTTATTTTGATCCTATTTTTAAACTCCATTTTCATTTTATCCTAGTCAATAGCTATAACTTATGAAGAGAGATTACTACCTTTGGCTTAAGTTGTAAACAGGTATTTACAACTACAAAGATTCTAGCTTGTTTTCCACCGGCCAATGTTCAGTGAAGTCTAGATGGCTGCATATTCTAAGTGAAATTTACAAAGATTCATCGTTGAGTACATTTCCACTGAGACAAGCTATCTGCAGGTACAAACAGTTAATCTTGGGAATTCTGAGTATTTTTTTTGCTGAGGGAAATGCATAATTTAAAAAGTCACAATGGCAAGTAGTTCAGTGAAAAAAATAAGTTTGAAATTATGGGAAGTGAGCAAGAGACAACCTCCTTGGCAGCCTTAATACTTTAATGCAGTTAATATAACAGTTAAATGCCTTGCCTTTCTGCCACAATTTTGTCAGGATCAACTCTTTGTGCTGGTATGATTGCATCTTTATTAATATAGGTCTTGGATGCTTTCCCATGGCCAGATATGGAGCATACATTCTATGTGCCCTTTGGAACACCAGTCCAGTTGCTTATTTGTGCTTTCATAAAATTAGTACAGTCTACTCCTCCCAATTTCTCTGTTAGAGCACTATTTTTAAACAGTTCCTCTTGAGAAACCTCACTCAGCCAGCTGTTTTTTCCAAGTCAAGCTCTGATTTTTGAAGTTTTATCAGTTCATCTGAATGGGTAGTTAAAGCTTCTATTTTTTTCCAGACTTTTGTTGTTTGAATTGATATATTCCTTCAATGCTTCATTCACTTTACTTACCTAGGAGTACATTTGGTTTATTTTTTTCCTCTAAATTACTGAAAGCCATCTCTTGAACCAAGGCTGAAGCTTGAACTGCTTTTTGCTGAACAGCTGCAGAATCCTTTCCAGTGTTTTCTCTTCACGTTTTCTGGTTAATTTGCTTTCAGATTTTCCAAATTTCATCTTTGCTAGCATCCAGTCAGTGGTATTTACTAGCCAGTAATTGAATTTTACCATATGTTTTTCAATGACACTCCTTTTTATTCTGTTTTCACACTTGGAGAACTGAAGTTATGCTGTTAATCAGTGTGTAGCCATCTTGGAAGTCCCAAACCATCACAATTGTCCAAATTAGCTTTCTTGGGACCATCATATGCTTTCTCCAAGTCTAGGAATGCCCATCTGGACCTTCTTCACATCTCTTGTTTTGACTACCTATCAGGCTGTAAGCATCAAGCCAGTTGTGCTGAATTCTGAGTTGAATTAGAAATGATAATCCCCAATCTTATTTTCAGTTACTGTGTATTAATTTATCAATTCCAGTATTTTCATGCAGTGTGATAGTAGTTGTGAATGTCCCCCTTGTTCCCACAGACTGGCACTAAAGTTCTTACGATTCAGTCATCTAGACTACACTTTTTCTCCATACTGCTATGAGTATTCTCTGTAGCCATTTCTTCCCTAGCTCACCCAACAGCTTGATCATGACTGTCATGCTGCTTTCTAGGATTTCATTGTCATCAATGCTCTTCTTCCTTTATCACAGGCTGTGTTTGGGGTAATACAGCTTCTGTGGGGAGGGGGGGGGTTCTTCGTTGAGAAGCTCCTGGAAGTCCTCCTTCCATCTGCCTTTGATATCCTGTGGACTGGTGACCAGGTTGTTGTGGCATCCCTTATGAATGGTGTCTGATGACTGTCTTCTTTATCTTTCTGTCTCTTCCTTGCAACCTGATAGTTTCTTTGTTCCATCTTCTGAGTCACGTTCAAGAAGATGGTAGTGTCTCTGTGATGGCACCTTCTTTGCTATTGCAAGTGGTCTCTTACCCAATCAGTGCTACTTCTTAGCCTGGTCTGTCTTTGCTATATCCTTTCTATATTCCACTTTTACCTGCACTCATCCTTTTTTCTTTTTTTAAATAACTTCCTGGACTTCTGCATTCCACCAACAGCTTTCCCTATGCACCTTATTTCCATGCCTGGCTCAGCTACATATCCATTCCATCATCCTCACACATGCTGTTTTGAGACACTGGGATTCTTCAGCTCCACATATTTCTTCCTATGGTGGTAAAGCCCTGAGTATTTCCAGGAACTCTAGCTCCAGTCAACTTGCATATCTTTTATCTAATCTCTGTTGACATTAGAGTCTTCACTGACCACTGCTTTCAGCTGACTGTGGCCATCAGTGGTTTATGTTGTGGACCTACTGTTTCACTGAGAATGACATTACAATCTGAATGTACTCCAGTGCCCTTTCCTTATTAGGAGGTAGTCTCATGTTGCATGTTAGCCACTTATATGTGATCTTGTGTCGGTCTCTCCTGTTGCCCCACGTGGCCACCATGAAGCTGTTTGTCAGACAAAAGTCTAAAATAGCTTCTCCTTTAATCCTGTGGCTGCACCCATGTGTATCCAGGCAGTCCTCCTATCCTGTTCTGTATGTTCTAATATGAGCATTCAGCTCTCCCTATTATCAACGCTAACTCATGTCTTGCTTTATCTAACAGGTCCTGCAAGTGCTGCCAGAATGCACTGTTTTTCTATTACAGCCCTACTTTGGAGCAAAGGACAGTAGTCATAATCTCAGCCTATCATTATACTGGAATTTGATTGCCACGAATCTATAATTAACCCTCACTACAACTCCCACACCATTTTTTCATCCCCCCCTCGAGTAGAAACTCTGGATCCCAAACCAAGTGGAACTGCATCACTGCCTTTTTATCGTGTCTCTTGCAAACATGTCTAGCCCTCTCCCTATCATGTCATCCACTTCTAAACTGTGTCTTGTCAGTGAACATGTGTGTATGTACATAGTGTAGCAACCCTTAGTTCATGTTTAGCAAGTTAATAGGTTTTACTTCCAGCTTTCACTCAACAGATCTAGCCCAGGTAACCCAACTGGACACTAGCTGACCAATAGCGAAATACAGGGTTGCAAGACTTTGAGAGTCCAAGGTGGAAACACCAAACATGTTTCTTAGAGGTGGGAATTTATGGTAGGCACGGATTGGCCAACACAGGCACATAAACCCCTCCTCTGTTAGCATGGGTCTCTGGCCTAGGTCAAAGTAAATTGGGTCCTCAACTTACATATCACTAGCAAATACCCATGCTCATGGTCCTGAGAATGCATCCTGTCTCAGGATTGGCCAACTTGACCAAATCACAGTCAAGTGGCCAAACTGAGACAGGATGCAGTCTCTGATCCATGTTTTCCTATTTAGAGAATACTGTGCATCAGAGCTGCAGCTGATCTATACAACACTTCCAGTGATAGACACCACCTTAAGTATATACGGTTGCCCAAACACCATTCAGTTTTCTTTGGCGAGTTTAAGGTGGAAACATCCAGTGTGTTATTTGGACAGTGAGAGGAAACCAATGAGAGAGAGAGAGAGCATTGCAAACTCCACACACACTCTCCAGAGATCAGGATAGACTCTTATACCTGGTACATGGGAGGTGAAGATAATTCCAGCTCCAGTGCAATTAAGCCTTTAGTCTTATATTTTATCTAACTATAATAAAAATGATAATGTTTGGAGGGATCCGAATTAGGGTTATGGTTAATAAATCACTAATCAAAATGTACCTGTTGGACACAATGCGTAATGCCTCCATATTATCAATGGATATTAAAATTGGAAGAAATTGACTGAATAGTGTGCCTCGGCTTGATTTATCTCAAAACACATTCTATGTCAAAAAACAAATATCTAAATAATTCCAAGCTTTCACAATTGCACCAATTTATAATTCTTTTAATACAATAGACTTTTTAGCTCATTTTGCTTATAACTGATACTCTGGCATTATAAAAATAGTGTTTTATAGGTAGGTTCATAGGTACGCACTAGGCTAGCTGCCTGAAAGCATTTATAAGCCTAGCCAGAATGTGTTGGCTTTTGCAGCCCCCTTACATTAGTTCCCTGTGCCTCTGTCCAGCAGAGCTATTGAAGTGATCCCTGGGGTAAACTTTCCGTTTCCCATCCACTCGTCAAGGTTTCTCTTGAAGAGGGTTAGCGAGGAGCTCTGCCTAATGTAGATTGGAATCTTGTTCCAGAGCATGGGAAGTCTCTGGGACAGGAATCTATCCCTCCAGCACGTCCTACTTAATGTTGTGGTGAGGTTTAGATCCCTGGAGCGTGTGGTTCGAGGGGATATGGTTTTCTTCAGGTGGAGCATGTCCATCAATTCTGGGTTGGACATGGCCTTGTATGTCAGGCAGAGATCACCTCTGAGTAGGCGCTATGCAACACAGTACAGCTTGAGTTTCTTCAGTCCAGCTGCATAGGGCATCTGCTTGAGGCCAGTGATCCTCTTGGTGATTTACTTCTGTGGTCTTTCCAGTTGTTGCAGGTGTCTTGTAAGGTACATCCCAAATGGGGAATTGTACTCTATGATGGGTCTGATGAGTGATGCATAGAGGGGCCCAATGACCTCTTTCAATCTGGATGCAAACCATTTTTGTGATTAGGTGGGCCACATAGAAGGATTTTCTAACCACTTTGGCAATGTGATTATCGAAGGAGAGGTTACTATCTACTTAGGTCCCCAAATCCCTTATTATGTTTTCCGTATTTAGGGGGCTACCACCTATGTGGTAGTTTGTGGGTACTTTTGTTTTTTCCAAAGGGGATGACTATGCACTTTTTGGCATTTAGCTTGAGACCATGGTTTTGACACCCGGTATCTGTCTCAGTGAGACCCTTTTGGAGGATGTCTATGTGAGCCAGAGAGTCAATTATAGCCCCTAGTTTGCAGTCGTCTGCAAACTTGGTCAGCCATAGTCCTCCTGTGCTTGCCTGTACCTCTGAGAAGTATATGCCGAACAGGAGGGGTCCTAGGACTGAGCCCTGGGGAATGCCACTTGTAACCAGTTTAGAGTTTGACCTAGCTCCCGCAACTCTTACCATGTGGGTTCTGTCAGTGAGCCAGTTGGCAACCCATCTCGTGACGTAGGGGTTTATATTCAGGCTGGTGAGCTTGTCTATAGTACCTGAGTGGGGAATGGTGTCAAAGCTTTTGCAAGGTCTAGGTAGGCTGTGTGGACCACTTTTCCCTCGTCTATAGCCTTGGTAACTGTCTCAAAGTCATCCACCAGGTTTAGGAGGCATGATAGGCATGATCTGTCCTTAGCAAAGCCGAACTGGGTAGGGTCCAGTGTTTGAAGATTTCCAATGTCTCTGTTAATGAGATCCATGATTATGTGCTCCATAGCTTTGCAGACCAAGCTAGTCAGGCTTATAGGGCAATAGTTCCCGGGGTCCGTTGTGGCTCCACCTTTGTAGAGTGGAATAACCGTTGCTGTGGGCACGTAACCTGTGAAGAGGCTGAGCTTAAACAGTATGTTTAGGTAAGGGGTTAGTTCATCTTTGAGCTCATGTAGGACGCAGCCTGGGACACCGTCCGGTCCCATTGATGCTGTGTATTTGGCTTTGGAGAGGGCTGTTTTAACCTGTCTGTGATTTCAGGGGCACTACATTCTTCTGGTATAGTTATGGGCCCTTTTGGGGGTGAGAGTGGGTGAAGCTTGCACTGAACCTGTCTGTCAGGATGTTGCCTACATCGGTCAGTTCAGTGTATTTTGTGCCATTCTGCACTAACTCTGAGCAGATCTGAGAATTGCCACTTAGATTCTTGACATAGCTAAAGAATGCCTTGTGGTCATCTTTGGAGTCCGTAGCAATTTTTCTTTCGAAGCTAGCCTTGGATGATTTTATGAGGGAACGTAGTTTCTTGCTGATACTGACCAGGGATGTCTTCCCTTCATGGGATTTTACTATTTTCTGTACTAGTTTTCTCCTTCTATTGTAAAGCTTGTTTATCGCAAGGGTCCACAAGACTTGTTTCCTTTTCTTGGAGGAGTGAGTCTTGGTTTTGTTTAGGATAGCATGATCCATGCATTCTTGTAGGTGCCCATAGAGTGCATTAGTAAAGGATTTTGCAGCTTGGACAGCGTTATCCTTTAGCATGGAGGCTTTGAAACTTCCCACCTCGGACTTAAGTAATGTGAAGTTTGCTTTTGAAAAGTTTTTCACAGAGGTTTCTTTGACCGGGGGTGGTGGTGGAATGTGGATATCCAGAGTGATTAGTTTTATGGTCAGATCTAACCAGTGAGGTGTTGACCTCCGGTGAGGAACACCGGTCACCCATGTTGGTGATGACCAGGTCCAATATGTTGTCACCTCTGGTGGGGGTGTTGACCAGTTGATCCAGGGCATTTGAGTTTATAAATTCTAGGAAATGTTGGGCAAGGGAGTTTGTACTTGCGTAGTTCTCCAAGTTAATGTTTGGGTAATTAAAATTACCCAATATCAAGGTGTTTGGTAGGACCTTTATGTTTCCCAGTGTTCCCAAGAATGTGGAGTGGGGGTCCTGGGACATGGTGGGTGATCTGTAGCAAGCTATAATTTGAATAGCAGTTTTGCCCATTGTTAGTTGCACGTGGATGATCTCTGAAGCACTGTGCTGTGCCACTAACCTGGAGGTGTGGGTATCCTTGATGAATATGGATACTCGCCCGCATTTTGTATTTTGGTCCGGGTTTTGTGGCCGAAATGTAAGGTATGAGTTGTAGCCTGTAGTGCTTGGGGTGCTCTCTGGAGCCTTAAACCAGGTTTCTGTTACTGCACATATATCGATTTTCTCCATACTGAGGAGTGCCTCGAGTGCTTGCATTTTGAGGTTTAGACTTCTGGCATTGAGTAGCATTACCCTCAGTTTTTTTGTTACTTGTGCTATTTACGGTGGTGGGTTTGTCTTTTGAGCCTTGCCTAAAAAAGGCACTATGAGGATGGCAAGAGCCTTGGCCAGTATTCGAAAGCCTAAGGGTGACAGGTGCAAGCCGTCTCTAGCAAAGCAGTGTGGCTTGTCGAGCATGTCATCCCAGGCTGACAGACACTGGATCCCCTTTGAATGACACCAGAAGCTTAGCAGATTGTTGAAATTGATAATTTTTTCTCTATACCGTGGTATCATTCTTGGTGAGGGCAGGATGCTACTCAGGGTCAGGGTCATACCGGCCTGGGCTACGTGATCAGAGAGCTCCTCCTCCATGTCTCTTTTCATGTATTCCAGGGAGGTATGGCTCAGGTCTTTCACATCAACATGGACAATGACAGTCATATCTGTATTTGTTCTGGAGTAACCTGAGTGACTGTATTATGTGGCAGATCCTAGCACCTGACAGGCAGCTAACAGTAACCTTCTCCTTATTCAGCCTAGTGAGTGGTACGTCAGTGTGCCTGACTATAGAGTCACCTATTACTAGTGTGTTTGGTATGTTATTTTGCCTTAAGAGCTGCGATTGTGTGGCACACTGGTTTTGTGAAGTATGTGTTTCATGGTTTGTGTTGGGGGTGGAGGTTGCTTGGATGTCTGCTTTGGAGGTCTCTGTTGCTTCTGCAAATTTTTATTTACAGTCTCAGAGTATGTTTTCATGTATTTGTGTGTGTTTTTTGCTGGTGGTGGTTTCATAGGTCTATGTGAGTCTGGTGGTATGATGCAAGTCATTTCCTTCTCCTCTTGACTGCCTGGTCCAAGCTTAGGTTGAGAGAGCTTAGCCTCCAGTTTGGCTGTATAATTCCATCTCTCGCATGTATTAGTGTTTGGTGGAAGGAGGAGAGGGTTGTCTGTGTACATGAGGTAATTGTAACATTGCCTCAAAATGCCCAGATTCACCAGTTGGACCAGAGAGTACACCTGAAACTGCCCTTTGGACATGCCTGGATAGGTACAGTGAACTGTTTTACTGATTGGCTGGTAAGGTCGAATAGAGAGCCTTGTCCTTCTCTACAGTATAGGGGTGTCTGGTGCTAAGGTTTATTAGTGCTTGCTATGAGCTTTGAGCAAGTGCCGATATGAGAAGTGAATGGTTTGAGTGCTTAAGTTGAAAATTTGTCTAGTTCCAAGGGAAAAATTGAAGAGTAGACTTTGTGAAGCTGGGAATAGTTATACCCTAGCTAACCGTCATTGGCCGGCATGCAAAACCGCACAAATACGGGTTTTACAGCAGGGAAATGAAAGAGAGAGAAATTAGCCCAAAATGGCCAATAAACTACTAATTTCTGGGCTGAAACCACTCCTCCTAGGACAGATAGGCTGCTCAAAGCTCCCTCTCTCACAGTGAACAGAGAAACTTCCTTCTATCCAAGTAAGGTATGGGCAAACACAGAAACTTCTAATACAGCCCTGAATTCAGCACTAACCTGAAAACTGGACTATACTAGCTTAAAAAGGTGGGAAAACAAGTATTTATTTTTGTTTTTTTCAGAAAATAATAATAAATGTACAGAAATGGCTATCACAGCCTACAACAGTTAAACAGGTAATGTAAACACAAAAAAGTACAGTTTTGTACCTACCATAAATGTAGATGTTCAAGTGTTCACACTGCTGCAGTCATCACACTTGGGTTATCCTGCCATCAGGCGGTCCCGCAGTCAGCCCGAGTTCCAAAGTCTTGGTCTGGTGTCAGTTGCTGTCGCTTCTTCCCTGACGTCAGTGCGCCAGGGGTATATAAGATGTATCCGACGCCATTTTCTTCAGTTTTTCTTGCCCTAGATGTCAGGTGCCCCCAATAGGTAGGCAATACATATTGCTATATAAAAATATATATATAAAAATAAAACAATACCTTCAGTTACAAGCAAATACACCACAGAGGTTGTATAGGATAGAAAGGAATAGATAAGTCCAGCTAGTTCAGAGGGGATGGAGGGAGGGTAACCTGGACTGCAGCAGTGTGAACACTCTAACATCTACATTTATGGTAGGTACAAAACTGTACTATGTTCATTATGTTACACTGCTGCAGTCATCACACTTGAGTTGAATCCCAAAGCTAAGGATGGGTGGTGGAACTAAACAGGGTTTGGAGAGGCTAGTAGTCCCTGCAGTACTGCAGTGGCAAAGCCAGCCCTGGTTTTAGAATATAGAGGTAAGTGATACTGCTTGGTTAAGGTGTGCACTGAACTCCAAGTTGCAGCCTCCAAAATATCCTTGGTTGGTTCCCCTCTGAGGAAGGCTGTTGATGTTGATGTAGCCCTGGTGGAATGGGGCCTGATGTTACCAGGCACAGATTTCCCATGGTGTGTGTAGCAGAAACGGATGCAATGTCCTATCCATTTTGAAATGGTCTGTTTTGAGATAACTTTTCCTTGAGATCCTGCAGCATAGGATACAAAGAGCTGAGCAGTTTTTCTGAAAGCCTTAGTTTTATCCAAGTAGTAACGTAATTGCCTGTGAATGTCCAATGAGTGTAGGAGCCTTTCCCCTTTGTTCTGGGGGTTTGGATAAAAGGTGGGCAAATGAATGGTTTGGTTTAGGGCCACACTGGATACCACCTTTGGCATAAAAGAAGGGTTAGTACGTAAAGAGACTCTGTCTTGATGAAAAATGATGAAAGGCTCCACTGCCATTAGGGCCTGTAGTTCTGAGACTCTTCGTGCTGAAGTTATTGCTAGCAGCAGGGCAGTTTTCCATGACAGGAACTGTAGATCAGCTGTGAAAGCTGGTTCAAAGGGCGGAAAGTGTAAGCTTTTTCAAAACAAAGTTGAGATCCCAAGTTGGTGTTGGTGGTCTCCGGGGTGGTCTTATGTTCTTAGCCCCTCTGAGGAACTGTCTTAGTAATGGATGTGAAAATATAGGAGGATCCGTGTTGTATTGAGCTGAAATAGCTGAGGCGTGGATTTTGATAAGGAAAGTCCTTTGTGCAACATCTCAGTCAAATATTGAAGAACATGAGGAATATTTGGAACAAGGGGATTTTGGCCTTTAGCCTGGTTCCAGGCGCAGAATCTTTTCCATTTGTCTGAGTAGACTTTCCTGGTGCTGGGCCTCCTGGCCTCTAGAATGACGTCCATCACATCTTTAGAGAGAAGTGTTGACTGGTTGTTTAGGCAATTTGCCATGCAGCCAGATTTAAAGTATTGAGCTGGCTGTCTAGAATCTGATTGTTTTGCTGAGTGAGTAGGTGAGGAATTGTAGGTAAAATCCATGGTGGACCTTGAGCCATGTTACTTAGTATTGGATACCAGTGTTGGCGTGGCCAGTCTGGAGCAATGAGTATCATTTGTGGCCTCTCTAGTCTGGCTTTCAACAGCACCTTTGCCAGAAGAGGCAGTGGAGGAAAGGCATATACTGTCAATGTTTTCCAACTGAATGAGAGGGCGTCCACTTTCCAAGCTTGTGTGTGGTATGTCCTTGTGCAGAATTTCCGTAGTTGGTAGTTTTGGGGGGGAAGCAAACAGATCTATGTCTGGGCTCCCCCATTTTTGAGTTATCATTGCGAATACTTGTGGATCTAGTTTCCACTCGTGAGGATCTGTGATATTTCTGCTTAGACCGTCTGCCAGTGTGTTTTTCTTTCCTGGCAGGAATTGTGCTTGTAGTTGAACTTGGTAGGTCAGTGCTGTGTTCCACAAGGTCATTGCTCGTCTGCAAAGGAGGTAGGAGTGTGTGCCCCCTTGCTTGTTTATGTACCACATCACTGTGGTGTTGTCCATCTTTATTATGAGTTGTCCTGGATGTAGGAGGTCCTTGAAAGCTGTTAGGGCATTTTGTACAGCTAGCATCTCTTTTTGATTGCTATGTAGATGCCTTTGGTTTGCAGACCATTTGCTCTAAATACACTGTCCTGCCATGTGTGCTCCCCAGGTATAATCCGATGCATCTGTTGTTACAGTCTGCCTGGCTGTGGGTAAGGTAAAAGGCTGACCCTTGTTGAGGTGACATGCCTGAGCCCACCAAAGAAACTCCTGTTGAAGGCAGGGAATGAGTGGTATTATTGTTTCCAAGCTGTGGTTGTGTTGGGTCCATACGCTTTTTAGATACCACTGTAATTTCCTCATATGCAGTTTTGCAAATGGCATTAGTAGTATGCAAGATGCCATGAATCCCAAGGCCTGCAGAATTTTTCTTGCAGGGAGATTGGTCTTTGTTGCCATCATTTTGAAGTATTGAGTCAGTTGTCCTTGCTTGTCTGGCATGTGATAAGCCATCTGGGCCATTGTATTTAAGTTGGCACACAGGAATATTATGTTCTTTCTGGGCACTAGTTTTGACTTCTTTTCGTTTACTGTGTACCCTAAGCAACTTAGTAGGTTTTTGACAAACGCCAGATGCTTTAATAGAATGTCCTTGCTTTCTGCTTGAATAAGGCAGTCGTCCAGGTATGGATATATTTCAATCCCTCTTTGTCTGCAGTATGCAATTACTGGTGCCAGACATTTTGTGAAGACCCTGGGCACAGTAGATAAGCCAAAGGGCAGTGCAGAGAATTGGTAATGGGTTGAACCTGCAATGAAGCGAAGGTATCTTCTGCAATTTTGTCTGATAGGGACATGCAGGTATGCCTCCTTGAGGTCCAACGTTACTAGCCAAGCCTTCTTGCCCAGCATGGGAAGAAGTTGCTGCAGTGTTAGCATCTTGAATTTGGGTACTTCCAGGAATGTGTTTAGAATTGAGAGGTCCAGAATGGGTCTCCAGGCTTTGTCCTTTCGGGGAACTAGAAACAGTCTCGAGTAAAATCCTTGTCCTTGCTCCTGTGTAGGAACCTGTTGAATGGCTCTCATGTCCAGGAGAGCTGAAATTTGCTTTTGAGCCTCTGCCCATTGATTTGGTGGCAGGTTTGGCATTCCTTTTATCCTTGGCAAAGTGTGAAAGTGGAATCTGTATCCTTGAGATACAATATTTAGGACCCATTTGGCTTTTGTGATGATGTGCCAATTGTCTGCAAAAAGTGCTAGTTTCCCCCCCAAGGGAGATGCCAAGAGGGTTTTGCTTGGTAGTTTGAGGGGTAAAGTCATTGTGTCTGTGTCTGTCTTCTGGTAGTTTGAGACCTGTCTTCTCTTCCTTTTTGGGTTGTGGCACTCCATTGTAGAGGCTGGTAAGAGCCTTGTGGCTGGCCTCTGCCTCTTGGGCATCTGTAGCTGCCCCTCTGTGGTCTGGCAGAAACTGGCAAGGACCAGTTTTTGGTTGGCCAATTTCTGCTGAAACGAGGGGGTTGAACCTGTAAGAAATCCTTGACTGTCTGCATAGATTTTGCCTTATCCTCCATTTTCTTTAAAACTTCTTCTGCTCTTACACCAAATAAAACATCCTGCTGTAAAGGTGCATCCAATAACTTTGCTTTAACATGATCAGGTAAAGATTGTTCTTTTAACCAAGCATGCCTACGTATGACAGACCCTGTCACTGCTGCTCTACAAGAAGCTTCCAATGAATCAAATCCACATTGCAAAGTATGTTTTCCCACTTGTTCAGCTGAATGCAACAAAACTTGCATTTCCTTGTAATCTGGCTGGTCTGAATGTGCGAGCATTTTTTATTTTAATTGAGTCATCAGATATTGCTGATATTTCAGCATGTGAAACTGACAATTTAAGGCCCTCATAGCCAGAGTAGCGGAGGTGTATACTTTCTTTCCCCATCTGTCTAGTGCTCTAGAATCCCTTTCAGAGGGCACAGGATTTTTAGCAGTAGAGGCCTTAACCCCTCTGGGACCCTGGGAAATGGTTTCTGGGTCAGCAACAGGGCTTTTATACAGGAATTTATGGGAGTCAGGGACTCTGTGGTATCTGTCTGGCTTGGCTGGTGCTGGAGGTAGTGCATCTGGGTTAAGGCTAGATTCTGAATAAACATCATCCACAATATCTAGCACAGGTGAAATAGCAAGTGGTCTGTGCTGGGGTAGTAAAAGGAACTCTCAAAGCCTTTTCTTAGAATCAGAGTAACCCTGGCCTTCCCAGTGGAAATGTTCCCTCATAGTATGTAAGGTTTCCCCAAAAGAGTAGTCTTCTGGGGGAGATGCAGAAGGGATAGACTCTTCAGCATCAGAATCTTCATAAGGGGGAAAGGAATATTCCTGTTCCTCAGAAGAGTCTGAGGAAATTGAAACCTGGTCAGAGGAAGCGTAGTCCTCCTCCTGCCTTGGCCTTTTATCAGGAGGGGGATGGGAACCCCTGATTAGGGTAATTAAGTCTTCAGCCATCTTAAGCATCTTTTTCTTAGGCATGGGGCCTTGTACCGGAGACTGCTGTGCAGTCTTCTTTGTCTTTAAAGGAGTTTTCAGTTTTGCATAGGATATTATAGTGAGTGTAGTCAGTCTGAAGACACCTTCTGCAACTGAAGGCGTTTCAACTGCATCGGAATCTCCTTCAGGTATGGAGTCGGAAGGGCCTAAAGGTAAAGGCTGTGGAGGCCTAGCAATCTCTGCTTGTGAATCGGATGTCGCCTGGGGTTCTAAATCAGCGGTCGTCAGGGGCTGCGTAGGCGCCTCACTGAAAACCGGAGAACCAGCGACTGGCAAAGCAGAGACCTCTGAGTCCGGTTTGGATTTCGGCTGCTTGTCCTTATCTTTGCGTTTTTTATGCATTGTGGTCGTCTGTTGGTCCGACGGCATGGTATAATTAAATTTCCTATCAAAATAATGTCGGGCGAAATCAAACCGATGTTTAATAGTTCGTTTATTAAACCTAGCACAAAACCGACAACCTGTGACGTCATGGTCTGGGCCTAGGCAAGGAATACAATAAGAATGGAAGTCCTTATGAGGTATTTGCTTCCCACAAGAAATGCAATTGTTAACTTTTTCTGACATCGGACTGAGGCAAGAAAAGGTTCCCCAATGGGGTAATTAGTTTTATGAAGACTTCTGTCTGAAATTCAATTTGAAAATCTCAGGAGTCAGCCGATCGGCACTTGCGAACTGCTTCTGCTTTGGGCACCGCGTGACAAGAAAGACGGAAGAAAATGGCGTTGGATGCATCTTATATACCCCTGGCGCACTGACGTCATGGAAGAAGCGACAGCAACCAACGCCGGACCAAGACTTTGGAACTCGGGCCGACTGCGGGACCGCCTGACGGCAGGATAACCCAAGTGTGATGACTGCAGCAGTGTAACACGATGAACATCGACTTTGTTAAAGTGCAGGCAGTAAAATAAGTACAATATGTAGCTGAAACAAGCTTTTTAAAATCACAGAAACTCTAGAAAATCGGCGTTTTAAGCAGAATTAGCTAAAGGCAGCAAGAAAATGCAGAAAAATGATAATCACTCCAAAGTCTCTCTTTTGTCTCTCTGCTGCTGTAGAACTCTGCAGGGCACCAGGCAGGAGCTTGCTGAGCTGTATACTAGCACAAAAACTTTGCAAATGCGGGTTTTATAGCAGGGAAATGAAAGAGAAATTAGCCCAAAATGACCAATAAACTACCAATTTCTGGGCTGAAACCACTCCTCCAGGGACAAATAAGGTTGCTCAAAGCTCCCTCTCTCACAGTGAACAGAGAAACTTCCTTCTGTCCAAGTAAGGTATGGGCAAACACAGAAACTTGTAACACAGCCCTGAATTCAGCACTAACCTGAAAACTGGACTATACTAGCTTAGAAAGGCAGGAAAACAAGTATTTTTTTTGTTTGTTTTTTTTCAGAAAATAAAGTTTTATAAAATGAAAATTTTATAAAATGGAAAAGTTGAGAGATTCTGGAGATATATTTTTATTTTTTTAAAAAAACTATGCAGACAGTCAATTTTCCACCCAGAAACCCAGCCCTATAATAACTTAAGTGGTATTATCTCTGGCAAATGTGTTTAATCAAAAAATGGCAGTCAACCCAGTCTGTTACCAATTTTATATTATACGCTGAAGAGTTGCTGCAACGAGGAGTTAAAAAATGACAATTTGTGAAATAGTAATCATTCTACAACACAGATGGAATAATCTAATTGAACCCAACCTTTGATTTTCTTTCAAAAGAATTCCACTGTATGTAAAAATTGCTATGTGGTGTCACCACAGTTGGACCAAGAAGCCTCTGTACACAAGATTACGTTTCCCTTTACAGTATTATCCTTTACAGTAGGAAATCCCCAGCGTGGTGATCAAGGTTAAATCACACACACATTTATATATATATATATATATATATATATATATATATATATATATATATCTTTTATACACATACACACACACACACACACAGCCCTCTGCTTTAGCACTGTTAGAATGAATTACAATTTCTCATTTGGTACTTGAGCACAAGATCACCAGCATACCTTGCTGGTTTGACTGCTACTGGACCACCAAAAGCCTAAGGACAGCTAGGTTATGAGTTTTCCCTTTATGCACTAGGGGTTATCCTTTCAATTTTGTAATTCTAACATTGCCAGAGCAGGGGAATTCTCAGTACTTGTGTGTATATGTGTAACTGGAACAGCTGTTCTGGTGTATGTGCCCATTCCAAATGTAAGCAAGTTGTAATCTGACCATTTTTGTTTGAAGTGTTTCTGTTGATTTAAGTGCTGCACAGTTCCTTTTCCATAAATGTTTTTTTTTTCATTTGTAGTGAAAGTCTTCTGAAACTATGGCTAAGAAGGCACAGACATTTCCATAAAGTACTTTGATTTGCTTTCCAAGGCAAATATTTACCTCATTTGTTGGCTGAGTAAACAAACCTTTTTTTAAGGCACACAAGTATTCAGACATCTTGATGTAAGATTCAACAGTTCTGGTTGTAAACTAAACTGCTTTTCTCAAAACAAAAACTCATGTTGCAACATTCACAGCATCATATGCATATTTCAGTGTAGGCATTTGTAGCTAGTCACCTGTTAACACCTGCTTTTCTGCTGTAAGAACAAAACTGTTGGGACTAAACCGTACATTTTCTTGGAGTTATTTTAAAAGGAACTCTAATAAACCATGTAAAAGTTTAATGTTTCCATAAAGAAACAACCTTCTTGACGGTGAGCTCAGAAACGGCAAAGAATCCTCCTCCTCCTCCTCAAAAAATCATGACATGATTTTGTCACACATAGAAATCATCCTCATCAATATTAGAATTCAGAGTTTTTTTTCTTTTCCTTTTACTTTCCTGAACATTCATAACATACCTGCTACAAAATGTCTGTTCTATTAACAAAATGACACTGGTTCAAAAAGGTAATGGCATAGGAATATGCTGTTTGTGTTTTTTTTCCCTGTACCAAACCGAAATATTTCCCTGCATCAAGTTAAAGTCAAAGAAGGGTTGCAATAAGACAAGGGCCAAGCTGGAGGTACTATGGAGAGCCTAGCTTGGGAAAACACTGCAGAAGACAGACTCAGTGTCCTCTAAAACTCGCATGTTCACAGGCAATACCAATGTACATTATGAAAGAAAATGCTGCTAAGGTCTTTTCTTCTAGTAGCATCATGGTTGGTCAGTGGAAAAATTACACTACTCCGAGACTGAGGGAGCTGCTAGATTTACATTTGTTCAGGTCTATTTCAGCTTCCTTTGTTAGTTTCCTTTTAATAGTCTTCACCACATTTTATTTATTTATACCTGCTTACTAGTGTATAACACTGATTGGTTATGGCCAACTGCAGGCTTAGGCTGGGTTGTGCAGCACAAAAAGGTTACAAGAAAAAGCTAGTATACGGATATAAAAGAAATCCTTACCCTGATTCCCCCATTTGTTGTCATATGACCTAGAATTCATATTTAAAAACTAAAAAGCATGGGAAAACAGAAAAACAGCTGCTTATGGTGAAAAAGACTACAGATTAGTATAAGTAAATACTTTAAAAGCATGGCTTCTCTCTGCTGAGCAATGCCCCTCCTTCACCCAAAAGCTGATTGCATAAGCACTCATGAATGCAGCTATCAGAGTTTACTCTTGAATGGTCCTAACCCAAGCATGGGGGCTGATGTAAGCATGTGTCACTACAGGGATACCCTATGCTCTCAGTATGGTATGTGTGCATAAACACTAGCAGAGACACACACACACACACACACACACACACACACACACACACACACACCAGCTACCATCATCTGTCTTGCATCCCAAAGTTCACACCCCTTATAATAAGGTCACTCTGAGCATGCAAGCCTTTGTTTACATTGGAGCAATTGGCTCAGTAGGACTGCCATCTCCTTCCTGACAGTATGGATGAGCCAGTGTAAGCCATTCAACTTCCATGTTCCCCTGTTCAGCTCATATAGCAGCCAAGCCACTAACTGAACTTGGATGACCCATAATTGAGTACAATGCCCCTTTTGGGATGTACCTTACCAGACACCTGCAGCAACTGGAAAGACCCCAAAAGCACCTCACCAAGAGGATCAAAGGGTTCAAACAGATGCCATATGCTGCCCGGTTAAAGAAACTCCAGCTCTACTCAGTGGCATACCGCCTATTCAGAGGTGATCTGTGCCTGACGTATAAAGCCATGTCCAACCCGGAATTAATGGACATGCTGCACCTAAGAAAATCCAAATCCCATCAAGCTACGCACTCAAGAGACTTGAACCTCAGCACTGAAATAAATAGGACATGCTGGAGGGACAGATTCATAACCCAGAGGCTCCCTTCACTCTGGAATAAAATCCCAGTCCAGGTTAGGCAGAGTCCCTCATTGACTCTCTTCAAGAGGAATCTTGATGAGTGGATGGGAGATCGTAGGTTTACCCCGGGTATCACTTCTGTGTCACTGTTAGACAGAGGCACAGTATACTAACCTCGAAAAAGGGCATAGCAAAATAATTTTAAAATGGGTGGCGAAAGCCAAACACCTTCTGGCTAGGCTTATAAATGCCCTAGGGCAGATAGCCTAGTATGAACCTATGGACCATGCATGGCACAGAGCTGGGGCTACTTTAACAACATTTTGATTGAAGGTCCCTGATGAAAAAAATGGTGTCGGCTGCATCTTGTATACCCCTGGCGCACTGACGTCAGGGAAGAAGCGACAGCAACCAACGCCGGACCAAGACTTTGGAACTCTGGTCGACTGCGGGACCGCCTGACGGCAGGATAACCCAAGTGTAATGACTGTAGCAGTGAAACACGATGAACATCTGCAATGTTCAGTAAGTGTGATACACTACACAAACAAAATTACTCTGGTGTAAAAATAGGATATTAAGCACTAAAACTAGCGAGACTAGTGGAAGAAAGCTTTTATCAATAAATCTTTACACAGCAACTGTGCTCATTAATCAAATGAAATACTGGCACATGATCAGCATTGGCCTTCATAGAGACTGAGGCACAGCTGATGAAATGTCTGCCAAGGATTAGACGCACAGTGTGGGTACATTCCAAATGTTAACATTTTCTTTGACAAATCTATGACAGTACACCTCTGTGCTTTTAACAGCCGGGGAAAGGGGGTAGGTACACAGTTCTAACTGCTTTGCCAAGATGTCCTGCCCCAGTCTCCACATGGCTTTTGCATATTTGCTAAAACATTGTCCACCCCTATACTGCCTTTTTAGGCAATGTCAGTCTTCAAAAGTTTCTGATTTATAAAAAAATCCAAACAAAATTATTGCTGTTGAATGCTGGAAGCCTCAACAACAGACTTCACTCCCTACAGGCACTACTTCCTTTGGAATACATTGATATAATCATCATCATGGAGATCTGGTTCAAGACCATTGAGAGCACCCCATCAGCGATGGATTTCAAAACCTACCAGGTTCCAAGTCCAATGCACTAGATGAAGTCAGTGTGTCTATATTCATAAAAAAAATCCCCTCTAGGCATGTTAGACAGGATAATGAACCAGAAGTCCTGCATCTGCAATTAACTATTAACAAAACTCCTTATCACATCAGAGCAAACTATACAACCCTCCCCTTGACCCATACCTTCTCCTAGTGAACTTGTATGGAGTCCCTATGCATAAGGCCAAACACCATTCCCCTGGGACTTCAATTACTCCTCCATTAACTGGAAGACTTGCACATTCCCAAATGCATATGCCCAGAGAATTCTGGACTTCAGAAATACAAACTCTGGACCATTTAGACTGCACCCAACTAAGAGAGACAAAATCCTGGGCTGGGGTCCTCACCAATAACCGATAGCTCTGCAGTAGCTTCTTTCCTGGTCAAACTGACCATAAATCAGTTACATTCACAATACAACTGAAACCTTGGTATTCACATATTATGTGAAGGCTAATCTACAAAAACAGAGTGATGGCCTGGCTAAATTCAACATTCCCTGTTAGATGATCCCATTGCATATGCAGAACTTTTACTGCCAAATTCTATGCACATGTGAATAGCTGCATAGATGCATTTTTCCCTTTTGACGCAAATACAATGACAAATTTAAAAATAAACCACTGTGGTGAAAGCCAAATATAAACAGGCACTACAAAAAACACTGCATGAAACAGTAAAAGTAACTATCAGTATGTCAAACTTGCTCTTGCTAAACTTAACAAGGAACTCCAATCCATGATCAAAATCAACCAAAGCTATATATGAGGTAAAATAGCCCACCCAGGAAAATGACAACCATAAACCTCAGAAACAATGCCCAGCACTGCACAGCACAGTTAACAGCAAATATCATCACATACTCAGTGTAACAAAAGGAGCTACTGCCAGCCCAGCTATCTGGAATTTTGTAAATAATTGTATGTCATTTGTTAATATTATGATTTATATAGAAGTATGACAGAATAAGATACTGCCAGTCCAGCTATCTGGAGTTTTTTAAGTGGTTGTGTGTCATTTGTGAATAGCAACATAATTCACATGACTGTGTTACAAATGTAACAGAACTGTATGTTCTATTGTATAGACGTGTGCTGAAGAGATATTTTTATACACTATTGTAAATGTTTATAGATATATGTATTTTAACAGGGGAGACAAACGTCAGAAGAATAGCTGAGATTGAGTTACTTTATGGCTGGGCCATAAACAAAAGAGATGTTATCTTTCAGTTTCAGTGTATAGCAGACATAATATCTAGAATCAGAAATGTTTTGTATTATCTAAGTGTGGAGGAATGTAAATTGTTTTACAACATCCACCATTTGCCAAAAGATCTAAAGTCTGTGTGTTTTCGCAGATAGATGCTAAATGCTACAGCTGCATTAATGGTTTTCACCTGGGATAGTCAGTTGACAAGAAGTGATGTCATGTTGCAAGTATCCCAGCAGCAATATCTGAGACATTAACTTAAGTCTCAGAGAGAGACTGTGCATTCTATATTTGTCTCTGACCTGACCAGAACATCCACTCACCACACTTGCCTTGCTCTGTAAGTTAACTATGACACAGTAATTTATTTTAGATATAGTTAGGAATATAGTAAAAAAGATTAATTTAGATGTTTTCTTTATTTATTTGAGACTGTCCTGCAATGTTTTAAATATTTCATGTGATTTTGAAATCTGAAGTTACTGTGATTATTTACTGAATATTTTCTTGTTCTCTTAATTATTATTAAATATATTTAAACCTTTCAATTGTGGCTGGTCTGTTTAGAGATATTTAAGCTTTTACAGTACTTGCATATCTATTTGGTGACACTGTGCAGGCCACTCCTAATAGCCTTGCTCTTGGTCAAACTACTATTTGTATTAACAGTAGCATTACACAGCAAGATTGGAAACCCTTTGCCAAGGGCCTTAAAGTAGCTGATTAGTGGCTGGTGGCAGTAGCAACTACCTTATAGTTTGGGCAGAAGGGGGCATAGCTAGTGAATGTGTGCCAGCCTTTTGCAGGTGTGTATGTGTGTGTATAAATCAAATCACAAAGAGTGTGTGTGTGCCAGCTACTTGAGCAGGGACATGAAGCACTGGTTGGACTGAGGGTGCTGGAGGTCTTGGCTGGGCCACTCAGCTGAGATCTGAACTCTAAAGCTGTGCCACTGGGAGTGTTATTGGGGATCTGGAAAAAGAGGGAGAAACCAGCCCCAGACCGACTGTGGTCTCTGTCTGCTCTTAAAGGCAATTGTCTGATACTGATTGCTTAAATTATAATACTCTTAACTTAAAACACTCTAAGACAATTTTAACACCTGAAGCTTATAGGAACAGGTTTCATGAGCATAGGTGCAAGGCAGAAAGTGTGTGTGAATATACTGCTGAACTTAGCCCTTATTTTCATAGGTGGATGAGTGGGTGTCCGGTCACCACTTTTGAAGAGCTGGCAGACCTTTTGGTGAGGGAACAACCCCTTAGCACTTTGCCTGAGGACATGAGAATCTGGTTAGCAGATAGGCAATGCAATACTGCAGATGAGTTGGGGAAGAATGGAAGACCTATATCTAGAAAACAGGGCATCACTGCACAGGAAAGGGATGCTCAGTGCTGCTCATGGGTCTAACGGAACTCTGGTGGGCAGCCTAAACTGCCCCAACAGAGTCTTCCAGTAGTAGGGGAACCACTAGTCCAGGTACACATCCAGGACAACTACCACAAGACCTTATATCCTATCTTAGTAAATGATAAACAGGTCACTGCTACAACAGACAGCCTCTGAGCTAACCATTGTGAAGTCTGCAGTGGTTGAAGAGGAGTACTACTTGCTTGGGCAGTCTACCCCAGTCAGAGCTTTAGGAGGGACCCCATTCCAAATACCTTTGGCTAGAGTTCACTTGACTGGGAGGGTGGAAAAGGAAGCCAGCAAGTAGGTGTCTTTGAGGATATCCCTGCAGATGTCTTGGTAGGGAATGATTTTGATAATGCAGTACCTTGTGTGCATGCAGTGACACGCATTCAGTCTTGAAGACAAGCATGTGGATCTGGTAGCCTGGGGGGAACCCAGAAGGACTGCAGACTTGAAGCCAGGACTGGTGTGGTATTTACTTCAGAGAGAGCTACCTTGTACCAGTGAGACAGGGTGAGTCACAGCTGCTTGTGGGTACTGACGTTTCCTTGGACAGAGTGACTGCATGGGTAGAGATGAGTAGTAGTACCTAGGCTGACAGTGAGGCACTGCTGTTAGAGGATACCAGACTTCCTGTGGAAGGGGAGCTGGGATGGGTTACTAACAGTTGAGACAGGCTCAGCTCTCATTTTCAAGGGAAAGGGGAATCTGTATACTGAGACAAAGGGTTACTGTACAGAAAGTGGACCCCTGAGGGAGGGCTAGAGGGTGAGAGAATACAGCAGTTGGTAGTGCCCAGAGCCTACCGTCTGGCACTTCTAGCCATAGCCCATGACATTCCCCTTTGTAGGTCATATGGGCATAAAGCGTACAAAGAGATGTATTATACAGAACTTTTATTGGCCTGGGATTTCCAGAGATGTAACAGGGTACTGCAGGACCTGTGAACTGTGCCAGAAAGAAGGCAGGGGGACAAGGTCAAAGCTCCTTTGATGCCTTTGCCTGCTATTCAGGAGCTATTTCAGAGGGTAGCTATGGATATTGTGGGGCCTCTTAGTACCTCAAATTCCACAGGGAAGAAGTACATACTAGTGGTAGTAGGTTATGCTACCAGATGCCCTGAAGCGGTGGCTCTGCCCTCCACTGAGGCAAAAAGGTAGCAAATGCTTTGAGAGATTTTTCAGCAGGGTAGGTTTCCCAAAAGGAATACTAACTGACAGAGGTGCCAATTTCACGTCATACCTGCTGGCTTGTCTGTGGTGCTGTGGTAGCGTTGTCGCCTCACAGTAAGACGCTGTCCGGTTCGATTCTCAGCTAGAGTGTCTTCTGCATGGAGACATGTGTGAATGGGCGTACCTTTGTTGAAGGCTGTGCGTCGGGGCTGGCAACTCGGCATGTAAAAATCTACTGCCAATCATTAGCAGACTGGAGGTCCGCTGTGGTGACCCCTAACCGGGAAAAGCCAAAAGACACAACCACCACCACCACCTGCTGGCTTGTCTGTGAAAGTGCTGTGGGGTGAAGCACCTAAAGACCACCCCCTACCATCCCCAGACTAATGGTTTTGTTGAGAGGTTAAACTCTACACAAGACCATGCTTTGGGCATTTGCAGACCAGTTTAAGAGGGTGTGGGACAAATATTTGCCCCATCTATTTGCTTACAGAGAGGTGCCCCAGGAATCCACAGGTTTTTCACCATTCGAGTTGCTGTATGGGCATAAGGAGAGGGGACCTCTAGATTTGATTTGAGATGAGTGGGAGGGTAAGTGTGAATCCCACAAGGAGTCTGTTGTGGTATATGTCCTAAACCTCAGGACAAGGCTCAGGGAGAGCACGGGCTTGGCCTAGGAGAACCTGGCAGAAGCCCAGCACCAGAAAAATGTCTGGTATGACAGGAATGCTCAAGCTAGACAGTATGCTGTATGGCAGCAGGTAATGGTTCTCATTTCTGTCAGACACAACAAGCTGCAGGCAGCTTGGGAGGGACCCTTCAAAGTGGTAAGGAGGGTCAGTGATGTTAACTACATGGTAGAACAGCTAGGCAGGGGGCACAAACTGTACCCTGTTAACATGATGCAACCTTACCATGATAGGGAGGCCCTTATGCTAAGTACTGGCAGTAAGAGGCAGGAGGAGTCCAAGGGGGATTTACGGCTACAGGGATCCAGACAGATAAATCCCAAATTACTATGGTGGAGCCTAGGGTTGCAGGCATATGACAGGACAGTGCAGCACTGTATTAGGGTCAGCAATGCCAAGACAGCTGGAATCCAAAGACAGGGTATGGGGTAGTGTATTTCCAGACAGGCTCACCCTTTCAATGTTTCTCAAGGGTCACTTGAAAACCTAGCTTGAGTTTTTTTGGGGGGGGAAGAATTGCAACCAAAGGAGCTACTGCTAGCCCAGCTATCTGGAATTTTTGTAAGTAGATGTGTGGCATTTGCGAACAGCAACATGACTCATATGCCTGTGTTACAAATGTATTAGAACTGTATGTCATATTGTATAGATGTGTGCTGAAGAGAGATTTTATACACTATTGTAACTATTTAGATGCATGTATTTTAAAAGGGAAGACTGAAACTTTAGAAGAATGGCTGGGCCATAAACAAAAGAGATGTTATCTTTCAGTTTCACTGCAGTAGCAAATATATCGTCTAGAACTAGAGGTTTTTTGTATTGTCTAAGTGTGGAGGAATTTAAATTGCTTTATAACTTCTACCATTTGCCAAAAGATCTAAGGTGTATGCGTTTTCGCAGATAGATGCTAAATGCTACTGCTGCATCAATGGTTTTCACCTGGGATAGTCAGATGACAAGAAATGATGTCCATGCAGCAAGTATCCCAGCAGCAATATGAGATATTAATTTAAGAAGTCGCTGAGAGAGAGACTGAGCATTCTTGGTCTTTGACCTGACAAGAACATCCACTCATCACACTTGTCTTGCTCTGTAAGTAAGACAACTGGGATACAATAACTTCTTTTAGATACAGTTAGGAATATAGTAAAGATTAATTTAAATGTTTTCTTTATTTATTTGAGATTTCCTGTGATTTTGAACTTTGAAGTTACTGTGATTATTTACTGAGTACTGTCTTGTTCATTTATTAATTATTATTAAATATATTTAAACCTTTCAATTGTAGCTGGTCTGTCTAGAGATATTTAAGCTCTTACAATACTTGCATATCTATTTTGTGACAATGTGCAGGCCACTCCTAATAGCCTTGCTCTTGGTCAAACTACCATTTGTATTAACAGTAGCATTACACAGCAAGATTGGCACCCTTTGCTAAAGACCTTAAAATAGCTAAGTAGTGGCTGGTGGCAGTAAAAACTACCTTATAGTATGGGCAGAAGAGGGCATAGCTAGTAAACCTCTGCCAGCCTTTCCTAGGTTTGTGTGTGTATATAAATCAAATCTCAACGTGTGTGTGTGTGTCAGCTACTTGGGCAGGGGCAAGAAGCACCAGTTGGACAGAGAGGGTGCTGTAGATCTTGGTTTAGCGACAAAGCTGAGATCTCAACTCTATAGCTGTGCCAATGGGGAGTCTTATTGGGGATCTGGAGAAAAGGAGAAAACAGCCCCAGACTGACTGCGGTCTCCATGTGCTCTTAAGGGAAATTGCACTTTACTGTGTATGTACTTGTCATCCTCCCAGTGTACACATCCACCACTGTTGCCAGTGGTGAGGACTGAGGCTCCTTGATTACTGGACCAGTGCTGGGGCATCACACACAGAACCTGAAGACATAGCCAATCTACTTATGGATATATTTAGCTCAATCTTTAGCCTCCCTCAGTCTTCTTACATTCCCAGATTACATACCCAAATATACAACCCCACCAAATCTCCCAACAAGAAGTCATGAAAACACTTTCCAAAGCCAAAAACAGTACCTCTATGGGGCCAGATAACATACCAGAGGCTACTTACTGACCAGCCTGAAAAGGATTGGTCAACTCCTCTACACAAGCTGCTGTATATCAGTCTTGAAACAAGCTTTGTGCCAGATGAATGGTGGACAGCAACAGTTAGCCCTCTTGCACAAAGGTGGGAGGCATCTACAGACCAGGTAATTACAGACCCATAAGTCTGAGCAGCCTCATCTGTAAGGCTATGGAAAGGATCAGTACAGAATAAATATGGACATAGGACCTATAAACACTTGACACAAGCCAGTTTTGTTTTATTATGGGTAGAGCCTGCTTACTTAACCTGGTCAACTTCTTTGAAAAGGTTAGTGAATCAATGGATGAGGTAAAATCAGTACACCGATAACAAGACCTCACAAAAGTATTCAACACTATCCCACATTCAGGTATTGTTGATAAACTGTCCAAACAAAATGTTAACCCCTATGTGACTCACTGGATAAAGTGAACCCAAGAAATTCGGGTAGGGGGTCTACTCCTCCAAAAGACCTGCACTAGTGGTGTACACAGAGTTCAGTCCTTGGGCTGATACTCTTTGCCATTTACTTCTCAGAGGTCAAAGCTAGTGTAAAGGGTTTACAGTTGACCAAGTGTGCAGATGACTGCAAACTTAGTGTCATCATGAACTCTCCAGAGGACAACAATTTCATCCTCTTTCCCAAACAACTGGTTTCATATTCATGGACTAAAACTAAATGCCAAGAAATGTACAAGTCTCATTTGGCAAGCATGAAGTCCCTTTATCTATCACACTGAAAACATACCCTTTACTGATTTTGATGATTTGGGTCCTCAAAACTTATGTGGACAAGGTGTACTTCAATCACCATGTAGCTACTACTGTAAGAAGGTTTTTTTTCCTGGTGTAGTGTCCCCACACTGGGCCATTAATCAAGGAGCCGGAATCCTTTCCACTGACACTGGACAGGAACGTTCACTTGGAACAAAAATAGACACAATATTTCCAGATGCAGATCTCTGCATCAAGCACAATTTCCCTTATGTGCACACAGGGAACACACTCAGTCTGGGGTCTGGATTTCTCTCTCTGTCTCCTTCCAGGTCCCCAGTAAGACCCACCCCTCCCCACTGGCACGGCTATAGAGCCGAGTCCTCAGCCGAGTTTCCAAGCCAAGTTCTCCAGCACCCTCTCTGTGAAACCAGTGCTTCATGTCCCTGCTCCATGCAGCTAACACACACTGATTTGATTTTCACACACACCCAGGAAAGGCTGGCACAGATTTACTAGCTATGGCCCTTCTTCCCAGACTAGAAGGTAGTTACTGCCACTAGACACTCCAATGCCAGCTACTCTAAGGGTCTTATAAGGGCACTCAATTATACTGCGTGGAATCGATATCAATACAAATGGCAGTGTTTTGACCAGTGCAGTAAGGCTCTCAGGAGTGGCCACAGTCACCAAATAGATAAGGAGTACTCTCAAAGGTTAAAATTTTCTCTAAAGGACCAGCCACCATGAAAAGTTTAAATATATTTAAAAATAAAAGAAAATGAACATACTAAATATCTGTTTACAATAAACATCAGTTTCAACCACAGGAAATATTAAACACAGATTAACAGATTCACACAGATGCAGAAAACCAGTACTCAACTAATCTCACTATATTTTCCCTGGTCACTCACTAGAGCAAGGCAAGTAGTAGTAGGTGAGGGTTCCTTCTTTGTCAGGTTCCAAAAATAGAGTGCTCTGAGACTTCAGTCTCGTCTAGTATTAAAATATCATTACAAAGCTGGCTTACAGAATGACCACACCTATATCTGGTCATCTGACTTCTGGTTCCCATGCCACCCCATTGCTAGAAACTGAACCAGAATTTAGCACATACATGTTACTGTACACACAGAAAGAGCTTTGCTGAGATGTGTTAAAACACCTGGAAGCTACACTCATACCGCAGGTATGAATAAACACGTCCTACAGGAGCTAATAAACCATTCTCTGGCACAGACATTTATTCTCTGGCTGCAGTCAGAACTGTAAGATACAATCTTTATGGCCTAAATTAAATAATTTAATTTCTTACTATTTTTCAAAGTTAGATGGACTGAAACAAACTTCTTCTCTTACAGTATCCTATTTACAACAGTACAGTGCTATATAAAGATATATATTTATTTTCTGTCCAGCAAGACACACTGTTGATGCATTAACGCAAGCAACTTTACAAATACATTTTTAACAGAAGCATCTGTACAAATCAGTTTGATATACAAATGGTCTATAATTCTTTACAAAATTCCAGCTAGATGTGCTGGCTTATGTTACATATCCGTTGCTCTACTTCCCCTGGCAGCTGGCAATACCTCACATCGTCATACATGGCACAACTTATTAGTAATGGTATAGCATCTATGTCCAGTGATGTGATTATTCCACTGCACTCTGCAGTGATTAGGCCAATCATAAGTACAATTCCCCCTTTGGTATGTACATGTCCAAACACTTAACACAACTTGAATGACCGCAATGGCTTGTCAAAATGAAAATTGGGGCTTATATCATAAAAAATACACTGGCTACCACAAAGCTTCATCTTTCTTCTCAGTATCATACAAGCTACAAAGGGATGACCTCTGCCTCATGTACAAAGCATCAACAATCCCTATCCCTTCTGATCTACTGCACATCCACAAGTCCAATGGTGGAATAAACACCCAATCAAAAGATCTTAATCTATTCTACAACATAAATCAGCATACTGGAGGGATAGATATGTATCAGAGAGAATATCACTTCTTTTGAATCATTTCTACATAACGCTAATTACTTCACTTACTATACTTAAATGTAATCTGGATGAATGGATGGGAAAACACAAATTCAACCTGGGTTTAGCACACTTGTCCCTTATTGACTGGGTAACATGCAGATGTTCTACCTAGATCTGGTCTACTCATACTTTAATTACAAGGGCAAAAAAAATTACATGGCAGTGCACGACTAGGCTTCTAACAATCCTCATGGATTAGTAGCCTAGTAAATACCTATGAACCTAAGAAGATCATGCTGGGCAAAAGTACACGAGATTTAAAAGTTAAATGAAGAATAAATAAGAGCCCAATCATATATTTTTGGTCTTATTTAATTATTCCATACATATATTCAAGCAGGGTGTTTTGCACACCTGCAAAAGGTGATATGTCCGATGAAATACCACTCCAGTTTCTAATTCACACAGTTTAGAGTATTTCATAGATTATTATTTTCAACGGTTGCTAGAGAATCTTTCATGAGTACTTTGCTGTTGAATTCATATTTCTCAGCTAATACAATCTATATGGTCAAAGACTGCTAACCAGCTGCTGTCTGACTGGAGCCTGATAATCAAACTTACTGAATCATGACAGGTTCTACTAGTCCCTTGACCTTGAGTAAGATAAAGTAGAAACTGCATGTATGAATAAACTTTAAAATTTGAATTACCTAAATTAGCTAACTGAATTTTCAATTCATGCAAAAACAGTTTTTGCTATGGTCAAGATCACATTTCTAATATCACTGGTGTTACTATACATACTGGGAAAACCTGTTGATATTTCTAACAGCTGAGATGTTTTACTTAAAATTCCTGAATTTATCCAAAGGCTGTGTGATTATATTGTAGCTTATATTAAGTAAGATACTGTAATGGAAAAGTGATTTGCATTAGGTTTGGGCTAAACTTTTTGCCCACAACCAGTGGCGCCTCATGCTACTGGACTGCAGGACTGCCACCCCCCAGCTGTAAAAATTAAAGAAAAACAAACTAAAAAAATAATTTGTGTCCTGGATCTTCGCACATGTGTGCTCGGCATTCCAGAATTCCATTCATGAGTGCAGGAATCCAGACTGGTTGCACAGCATGTGTATTACGTCTGTCTGCAATGAGTGTGTCTGACAGCAGTGGACTAAATACATTATTCTGGTTATTCTTCATGTATTTTGAATTCATCTGATTACAAATCAGACAACTGAGGTGCAAACAGTCAATGGATGTAACTGCTGTATATGTAGGCGTCAACAGGTTGAGGGCTGAATTAGCATTCTGTACCAATTCAGCCTGATACACAGCATAACTGAGACATAAGTCAAAACTCAACGGGTGGTGGGTACCCGTTAGTGACACAGATACCAAAAGTGTTTTTGGGACACGTGGCTGTGTGTCATGCATCCAGTACTGTTGACTCACTCTGTCTCCCTTAATAACCCCATGAACATCCAATGTCATACAACGAGCTTACAAGGTAAGCAGGGAACAAAAGTAGCTTACCAGGCCTTTTTTGTATATCACACAGAGCTCACACATCTATGGAAAGCTTAGAGTCACCAATCCATCTAATGCATGTCTCCAGGATGGTGGAGGAAATAAAAGCATCTGGCGAAAACCACTGCAAAAACAGGGAGGACATGCATGCAGAAAATATCACAACTAAGAGGCGAACTGGAGAACCTCTTGCTTTGAGGTGACAGTTTTACTCGCTGTACCACCATGCAACCTTCAACATGCATAGCCCAAGAAGAAAGGTGAGTACTGGATGCCAGTGAAAAAAAAATACAGAAAACTTATTCTAAAAAAGAAAGTTAATCACTGGCTTCTGACGCCTGTGGATGGAATCTGACTTTTCCAGTCACTGAAAATCAGCATCCTGGATATGGCAGAAACACAAGTACTTAAAGGGCTTATATGTTCTAGGCACCAAACACAGGATTTTTTTCCATGACAACTGCCAATATCAATAGCAGAGCTATGCAAGCGGCTAAAAATAAAGGAAGGGTGCAGGGCTTGTTCTCCTAGTGTACCACAGCACAACGTGGCATGCACCAACAGAATATGCATACTCAGAGTGTGGGAATGAAACAAACAAAAAAAATAACCCAGATGAAGAAGGCAGAAAGGGAAATCCCAACAGTTAACCCACTTTAGAGGTCTTCCAATACCACTGGAGTAAGCCACACAAATGTCAGTAATGTGGTTCACACTTAAAAAGAGGCAACCACAATAAAACCTATGGGTACTGCATATCCTCACAATGGCACTAAAGCTGGAGCTTTCGCATGAAGACAATGTCCTACGGATCACATGAAGGAAAAGAATCTTGCTCAAAGTCAGTCTGGCAAATACATTTAACAAAACAAAAGAAACTATAAAAAAGGTGCACGGGCCACATAAGACTTTGGTAATCACCAAGAAATTACAAGCAATGTGGAATCCCTCTCATGTGAACATCTAGGGACACAATTACTGAAAGCACAAGGCAGTCTCTCTCCAGGACTGACTTAGGAGAAAACAGAAGACTGCAAAAAAGATAATGCCCACACTGTAGTGACTGCCTGATATAATAAAAAAATGAAACAAGACAGAAGGATAGATACATTGACCAAATAAGTCGGAACATGCCTACTATTAATCACTCAAGCCACATTCAAGGTTACCAAAAGAAAATCCTTCAAACTCTGGGATCTTTTAACAGAAAACAGAAAATGAACCAAAATCCTGGCACCTCAACCCAAGACCTTCTTAGGTCAAATCTGGATAACAGCTGGTAGAAACAGAACCAAGTTAGATTCTTTCCCCATTAAAGAATGGGGACGTATACAGTTAAGGAAAAAAATGTAAAAGCAAGAAAGCACAAAAGAAACACTGCTATATTGCATGATTTAAGCATCTTTGTATGAGTGGGGAAATACATAAATTAAAAAAAAATCTGTAAAAAAACAAAAGTTTAATTACAAAATATTAACTATATTCTGTTACCACTGCTGAAAAATAATTATGGTCTTTGTTTAACTTTACTGGAGAACTCTTAGATGCACTGGCCTGCACCCTCATAGGTCAGATGAGTTCATTTAAACTAATAGACGTGAAACATCAAACTTGGCAGATAAACCTCACAACAAAAGAAAACTGCTTGCTTCTTTTATACCCACGTGGAAAAGGACACTTCTATGATGACTAAACAAATTCCTTATTGTTCTGTGTCAACAATGTTCTGGACTATGACCCATTTACTGGCTAAACATAACATCATATTAGAAATAACTAACAGAAGACCAGGAACTCAAGGTGGCATTTTTCAAATTAAGATTCATGTTTCAACTTTTTTAGAATAGCACTACATTACGAAGTTATAGTGCAACATTTCAAATTTAAAATATGTCTAAAGTCCGTCCAGATGGTTACAGAGCACTAAACGTTTCAGAGATCTGCCTGTGCTATTACACAAAATGGTACATCATTGGCATTTTCACTAGTGCTAAATAAGAGAGGGGAGATAAAAAAATATATATATTTTGAGCACTGCAATGTGGTTTGCTGTTGTTGGAGTATAATACCATATTCTTAGCAGCCAATATGTGCATCTGAGTTAACTGGTACTACTAAATCCTAATTCTAAAAAGGCAGCACGCCATTTTCTCTTAAGGGCAATTTAATGTTTTAAAACAACTAAATGCACATTTCTGACACAGCTATTTGAAACCAGGTACCTCAATGTTGGTACATAACTTATCAGTGATGGTACCGTAAATGTCAGGCCTTGCTCTGCAGCATAAAGCAAGGAGAGGTTAGATGTATGCTGCAAAATTAAAACAGCTCATGATACTTTGGCCAGGCTAGACTATACATACAAAAGAGCTGCTAAACAGAGCAAACAGGAGGATTACTGATAACCTATCCATGTAGAAACTTGTGTAAGCAGTTTAGCAACCTGAATCTGGTGTGTGTGTGTGTGTGTGTGTGTGTGTGTGTGTGTGTGTGTGTGTGTGTGAGAGAGAGACAATGCAAGGGTGTGCGCAAAAACTATCAAAAGCTGAATGAAGGTGGTTTTGGAAAATAAAACTATTACCAATTTCAAACAGGGTGATGAATCATGAATTCATATGCAATTTCAGTAGGACAGTATGCAATTACTATATGTGGCTAGAATTAAAGGAGCCATACAGAGAAGTTGCAGTCACAATGAATTTTCCCAGTATCTATGTCACCTGTGTGCATATTCTCATTTTCTATGAAGAAACCCCTTGCCAATATAGTCATACACTTAAGTCTAAAGAAAGTGCACTTTACATCACAAAATTTTCAGTAACAGTCTTGTTAAACAGTATCTAGGTCCACTGTTAAAACATTTTAAGAAAAATAAAGATGTGCTTTCAATTCCTGTTATGCTCAAGAGTGGGGATCTGTATCTGTCTTGTGAGTTACAATTTCCTCCACATTTCATTTAAAACAACAGGAAAGATAACTGATGAAATAGTGAAACTGCAGGATTTTAATGCGCACATACAAAAGCATCTTCTGGGAATCAAGTTTTTAGTATTATAAATTATGACAACTGTCGGAATTCAGGAGCAAGTACAACTTACTGGTGATTGAGCAGCAAGAATGCCATGGAACAGTAGTTGCTCTTCCTATTTTTTTTACTCTTGTAAAACAACCATATGATGCTCAGGAATAAATTTATTCTTATAATCCAAACAGGTACCAAGAAAATAAAGTTTATTCATTCAAGGGCTGATTAATGACTTCCTGCTGAGGTCCTGTGTGCATTTGCTCAAAGCGAAATCCTTTGTGATGAGTTTCTTATGTGTTCCCAGTTGTTGTAAAGGGCATACAGGCCAGTAAGCAAAAGCCCACTAAGCCCACCTCTTGCTGCCCCACGAAGTCCAGCTGTACAAATAAAACAGAAGTTGTTAATTAGTAAAGATTAGCATAAACATTAAAAAAGTGGCTTTGACAATGAAAGGAATATTTATGGCTAGTTATGTTAACAGTGTAATGCGCAAATAAAAGGTTTGGAAGAGGTATAAGATAAAAGTCTCATTTTCTCCCTTTTATGAAGCAGAGATTTACCTTTTTCACACTGAGATAAATTTAACAGTAGCTTCAGCTGTCATGAACAAAACAAAAAAGTACACTAATAAGATCCTACCCATTGAAATTTAACAACTGTCAGGAGGCAGTTTTAATGTGCATAACATCTTTCTAAATAAGGTATAAAAAAGAAAATGTACTATGCATCTGTGATCAAGTCACTCAGCCAGAACAAAGCCTCTGAGCTACTCTGCAGAAAGGTACTGATTGGGTGGATTTTGTCAAATCACCACATACTTAAAATAATGAGAATGTCTTGATTCAGAGACTTACCAAAAATCTCAAACCACAAATGAAAACTACAAAAATAAACGCACACAAATGTTATGATTTGCCATCATTTCATTAGTGGCAGTCAGAAAATTGTGTGTGTGTGTGTGTGTGTGTGTGTGTGTGTGTGTATACACATCATGCATGCGTCTTCCTGCCTGTAAATTGCGAAATGGTTGCAGTTATGAAATCCAATAACTCCTGTAAACCATTGGCATAAAACTGCAAAATTAAAGAATTTCTGAAGTCACTTTGTGCAAGTGGACTCTATAGGATACTTGAATAAAACTCATGAGCAGTAACCATAACATACAGTTTTCTACTCATTAGGGGCAACAACCATCAAGTCCTTCTAGCAGACAGATGTCATCCTGCACAAGGCAAATGCATGGCCTTGTGCTATGGCTTCAGTGTCGCACATAAGAACAGCATTTGGCAAGTACAATATTTAATTATTCTAGGAAGAATTTCATAACAATATGCTCAAATACATATTAGTGTAAGTTCTGGTTTTAGCACTTGTGTTTCAGACCAGTTACTTTACATTTAAGGTTTTTGTGGTCTGCACTCTTGTGGGAGTAGAGTTGGTCAAGGTGGATGATTTTAAGTACTTGCGATCAACAGTTCAGAGTAATGGTGAGTGTGGAAGAGAGGTGAGTAATGGTGAGTGTGGAAGAGAGGTGAAGAAGAGTACAGGCAGGATGGAATGGGTGGTGAAGAGTGTCAGGAGTGATTTGTGACAGACAGTACCAGTAAGAGTGAAAGGGAAGGTCTACAAGAGGGTAGTGAGACCAGCTATGTTATATGGGTTGGAGACTGTGGCATTGACAAAAAGGCAGGAGTTAGAGCTGGATGTGGCAGAGTTAAAGATGTTAAGATTTGCACTGGGTGTGACTAGGATGGACAGGATTAGGAATCAGTATATTAGAGGGTCATCTCAGGTTGGACAGTTTGGAGACAAAGCAAGAGAGGCAAGATTGTGTTGGTTTGGACATGTGCTGAGGAGGGATGCTGGGTATATTGGGAAAAGGATGCTAATGATGGAGCTGCCAGGTAAGAGGAAAAGAGGAAGGCCTAAGATAAGGTTTATGGATGTGGTGAGAGAGGACATGCAGACGGCTGGTGTGAAAGAGCATGATGCAGAGGACAGGAAGAAATGGAAACAGATAATCAGCTGTGGCGACCCCTAACGGGAACAGCCGAAAGAAGATGATGATGACTCTTGTGGACAAACTGATATCAAAACCCTCTCTCCATAAGTCCGCCCAAGTATGCAAACACTATGTCTGAACGATTCCCATCAGTTTCTCTTGCCAGCCTAGTTGACATGGGCATACTGAGACAGTGTAGCAACTGCCTCATGTTTACTAACAAGCCTTTTCTCCTAGCACATAATTCTTCTAATTGAGAGAATTGCATATACATTAGTAACTGGAATCCAAGCTCTCTTGCACCACAGTCAGTATTTCTGACAGAGGAGATTGCCAGCATAAACACCACACCATTCATATCACACAGCTAAGTGACACCCACACACATACGTAGAGGTCCTCAGTAAAATCTTACCTAAACAGCAGAGACCTCCAAAACACACACAAACATTCCACACACAGCAGACAACACACCAGTGTCTCTCAAATACAGCCCCATAATGCAAAACAATAAACCATCTCATCTCACAAAGCATAAAAATAAATCATACATACTAGTCATTGGCGACTCAACTGTGAGACACACAGATGTCCCCCTCACCAGACTTGACAAGGAGAAGGTCATGGTCAGTTGTCTGTCTGGTGCCAGAATCCGCCACGTCACGCACGCACTTAAGTCTCTCCACGTTGGAGTGAATGACTCGAGACATACCTCCCTGGATTATATGGAGAGAGAGGACTGAGCTCTCAGAGTGCATCCCAGGCAGGTATGACCCTAGCCCTAACCAGCATCCTACCTTCACCAAGGATGTTACTACAATACCAACAAAAAATAATGGACTTCAAAATTTGTCTTAGTTTCTGGTGTCATTCTAAGGGGATTCAGTATCTGTCTGCCTGGGATGACATGGTTGACAGACCTTAATGCTTTGCCAGAGCTGGCCTCCACCTATCACCAGTGGGATTCTGGATCCTGGCCAAGGCTCTCACCTCCACCCACTGTGCCTTTTTTAGGCAATGTCCCAAAGACAAATCTTCCAACATAAAAGATCTGTTAAAAAGCAAATTGAACGTCATGCTGCTTAACGCTTGGAGCCTTAGCCTGAAAATGCACTCACTGGAGGCTTTCCTTGCATGGGAAGATGCCACTGTCTGTGTGGTCACGGAAACTTGGCTCAGGGCTGCGGAGAGCACCCCTGTCTTACCAGGCTATACCTCATTCCACACAATCCAACCCCAAAATGAGGTCGGGAAGACTAAGAGTGGTGGAGTCTCTGACTTCATTAAGGACAGGCACACATTCAGACTGGCTTGCCAGCATGACACTGGAACTACTCCAGGTGCAACTGACAGTTGGGCAAGACACCCATACAAGTTATAGCCAGCTATAAACCCCACTCCATGACTCCAGACACCCACTCCTCTTACCTGGATCTACTCAAATCCATCAAGGTACCCCCCAACACCCTGATCCTTGGTGACTTCAACTACCCCAATATAGACTAGGTGAACTATTCCTGCACTAATGCACTCACCTAATGATTCCTTGACTTCATAATTTCTAATGCACTAGACCAGCCTGTCTCATCCCCCACAAGGGGAGATAACATTCTGGACTTGGTTCTCACCAACATGGGTGACTGCTGCATCACTCCCACAGTATGTTCTTCCCTGTTGAGATCAAATAATCGGATTGTCTCATTCAAAGTTTCTATCCCACCCAACCCTCCCCCAGCCGTAATCCAGCTAAAAAACTTTTCAACAGCTGACTACAACCTCCTAAAGGAGGGGGGGGGGTATCTGTAGCTTCACATCACTGTCCCCTTAGAGGATGAAGATAACTATGCTGAACAGTACGCCAATGCAGTATACAAGCACCTGTACAACTGCATGGACTCAGCCATACCCAACAGAACTAAAACCTGCTCCTCAAAGAAACACAAACCTGTTTGCTGGACATCCTCTATCAACAGGCTTTACAACAAAAGGAAGAAACTGTTGTCCAAGGGCAAAAAGGAACAAATTTCAAATTGGAAAAACTCTCTCCTTAGCCTCAACAAGCAAATTAGATCACTAATGAAAACCTCCAAAGCCAATTATGAATTGAAACTAGCCTCTGAAAAAGGGAAACTACAAAGCCTTCTTCAGTTACATTAGGAACCTCTATGGCAAAACACAGGTTTGTTCCGAATTAGTACTTAACAGTATCACCTACACTGATTCTGTTGACTTAGCCAACCTGCTAGCAGACAGATTCAGGTCAAAACTTCAACCCCCCCTGAAAGGCCCTTTCGACATCCCAGATTATTGTCCCGCACCTCACATCTCCACAAATCATGTGTTAAAGGCCCTATCCAAGGCAAAGAACACAGCTTCCACGAGACCTGACAGTATCCCAGGCTGTACTCTGCACCATTCCAGCAAGAACTGGCTTCACCTTTGAGCACCCTATTCAATCACAGTCTAAGTACTGCCTTCATTCCAGCAGAGTGGAGAACTGCCATTGTCATCCCCTTGCACAAAGGTGGTGCCACTACTGACCCTGGAAACTATTGCCCCATTAGCTTGACAAGTCTGATCTGTAAAGCCATGGAGTGTATTATTATGGATCTCATAAACAAGGATATAAGTACTCTCCAAGCACTTGACCTCACACAGTTCAAATTAGTCAAAGGCAGATCTTGCCTGTTGAACCTGGTTGACTTCTTTGAGATAGTCACTAAGGCCCTGCATGAAGAAAAGTTGGTATATACAGCTTACCTTGACAAGGCCAAGGCTTCTGACACAATTCCTCACTTGGGCATCATCGAAAAGCTAACACAACTTAGTGTAAACTCCTATCTCATCAGGTGGGTGGCCATCTGGCTCATGGACAGGACCCTCAATGTCAAAATAGGTGCCTCCACCTCTGATAGCAGACCTGTCAATAGTGAGTTCTCCAGGGATCTGTCCTGGGAGCCCTACTATTTGGCATCTACTTTTCGGAGGTCCAGGCAAAGACAAAAAACCTGTGGTTGACCAAGTTTGAAGACAACTGTAAGCTGGGTGCTGTCATGGACTCCCCAAATGAGTTTAATGTACTGCAAGAGGGTCTCACTCCAACTAATGACTGGTGCCAAAGTCATGGCCTCAAGCTAAATGCAAAAAAATGTATCATCATACCATTCGGCAAAAACATGGCCCCTACTGATCCACCATCAATGGCAATCCCCTAAACACAACCTGTGGTGAGAAACCTGGGTACTCAGGCTGATAATCTCACATTCGACCATCATGTAGCGGCAATGGTCAGAAAAGCCTTTTACTTGGTTCACCTCATAAGTAAAGGGAATGCATCCAGAAAAAAAGAGGTTATGACCTCTCTGTACTCCTCTCTCATTAGCCCAATAATCAAGTACAACACCCCCATTTGGTATGTACTGCTCCAAACATCTGCACCAACTGGAAAGGCCACAGAAATACCTTACAAAGAGAATCCAAAGCCTCCAACACCCATCCTATGTGGACAGGCTCAAATCATTATCACTCTATATGGTATCATACAGGTTGCACAGAGATGATCTGTTTCTCGCCTACAAAGCAATCTCGAACCCTACCCTACTAGAGATGCTCCATATCCGTAAGTCTAACTCCTCACACATTACTTACTCAAAAGGCCTGAATCTAATATGTGACATCAACAAAACCTGCTGGAGAGACAGGTTTGTCTTTCAGAGGCTGCCCAGTCTCTGGAATAGACTTCCCACATGTCTCTCCAAAGCAAAAAACACAGCATCCATGGGACCTGATGGTGTCCCCGGCTGTGTGCTCCACGAACTCAATGAGGATTATTAAACCCCACAGCTACAGCTGTTTTAATCATAGTCTACCTCTCTGATGGATCGTCAGGGAGTGCGCACTGCAACTGTGGTCCCACTTCACAAAGGCGGGCCTCTCCCCACCTGGAAATTACCCCCCCCCATTAGCTTGACAAGCCTTATCTTGCAAGCCATGGAGAGAGGATCATAATGGACCTCATATAAAGAGATAGGAATTTGCAGACTTTGGATCCATCCCAGTTTTTGGCTTTGTCAAGGCAGATCATGCCTTCTACTTGGTTGACTTTTTTTCACAACAACCAGGCCATTGATGGGAAAAAGGCAGTCCATACAGCCCTACCTCTATCTGGCGCCCACTACAATATATACCCCCCCCATTGAAAAACTCAAAAAAATAAATCAAGCAAATGTTAACCCATACATCACAAGATGGGTTGCACTGAGTGAACCCACAGGGTCACAGAGTCAGAGAGTGGGGCGCCTGTCAGACTCAAAGCAGTGGTGTCAAGTGTGTACCAGGGCTGCAGTCCTGGGCCACTCTTGTTTGGCATACTTTTTTCCAAAGTACAAGCAAACACAGGAGGGTTAAGTGACAAAGTAGTTGAAACTGACTGCAACTGCCTAGTGACACAGAAAATAGTAGAACACACATATCCTTCAGATATCCTCACTAGAACTGGTAACTGGTGCAAAGCCTAAAAATCCTAACCAAAAATGCAAAAAAAATGCCAAAAAAAAAAACAACAAAACAACCAAAAGCCAAATAGGTGACAATCCACAGATCCACTGACAATGGAGAAGATAGACCTGGGGACCCAGGGACCCCAGGTTCCCAGTGTAGCGTCAGGTCTGTAGGTTAGGAACCCCTTCACACCCATGTAGTTTGGACATTTATCATTCCTCATCTCATCTAGATCAAGGGATCATCAAGTCTCCCTCATCACATCATCACTCATCAATGCCTCATCAGACCAATGATTGGAATACAATGCCCCATCTGACCTAGGCCACAAAAGAGGCCAAGAAGGAAGAACTCAAAGGATAAAAAAAAAGCACAAAAGGTGCAAAAACTGAACTCCAGCTGTATCTGTCTCAAATGCTTATGCTCTACTTTGCTTTTCAGGTGACCTTTGCCTAACATAACCCAGATTTGAAAACCAGATTTCATGATAAAAGCCCAGAGAAAAAAAATACCTCAATCAAGAAACAGGGCGATAGACAGGCATTCGGAGACACTGCAGGGACAGATTCATCTTAAATAATGATGGCTGGAAAGGATGCTGATGGGATAGAAAAACCTCACTATGCCTTGTAAAATCGAAAACTGGCCTTGTTCAAGAGAAATCTTGACCAATGGATGATATCCCTCATACGGGAGAGAGACACCAGAAACAGACTCAGTCAGTTCACCACAGATGGGTATAGTAGGTATGGGGCAATATAGGCACTAAACCATATAGTTCCCCAAACTATGCCTGGCATAAGCCACAAACATGCACAAGCCTAGTAAATGCCCTATGGGCTATGAAGAGTACCTCACTGACCTTCTACAAGCACAATCTTGATGAGTGGATGGGAAACCACAAATTCGACCCAGGGGTTTTACCTTTGTCCCTCACTGACAGGGGCGACAGGTGCTGACTAAGGTTTCTTTTTGGTGATAAACTCTTGGCTAGGCTTGTAAGGGCCCCTGGATCATTAGGCTAGTAACTTCCTATGATCCTACGAATGCACACCATAAACTATTTTTACAAGAACCATGAATTTAGATTATGAAAACTGATCCACTTCTTGTTCCAAATCCAAAATGGGTTGGCAAGCAGGTATTTAACAAGAGTCTCTTTTGAATATCTATTCTTATGATTAGCACCCTAACATTTTTTACCATCTTTCCTCAGTACACATGATGGCTGTATGGTGCAGAAGCATAAAAAGCACTTATGACCCAGATGGTCTCAGACAGTGATCTGGCACAGACCAGGTTGGGGAAAGATGCGACTTGGGTAACCAATGCCACATTACTCCACAGTGGACAGAGGCAACTTATTTAAGTACTGCTCAACAGAGTCGGGGGGTTACTCCAATGTGTTCCTACATTAAGCAGTGCATTCACAATCTGTACTTGGGATTAGGCACCTTTTATTGTTGAGCACAGATGAGTCACAATGTTGTGAGAGAAACTGGTGGGGTGGGGAGTAAGGATGGCAAAAAAAAAAAAAACTGATCAATGCCTGGATTACATCTCTTCTCACTGACTGATGTCTCGTGCATGGGAAGAAAAAAGTATTGAAATCTTTCTTCAATAAATAATTTTGCTGTGGTATTCATTGCATTTTTGCAGGATTTCAAGCAGACACAAAACTACTCCAAAAGATGGACAGCTAAATTGGCCTTATAAAGCTGCCATATTGATGATAGCATCACTTCTAGACTGAGCATGTAGCCTGTAGTGCTTAGTAATTATGAGCAAATTTGTCCAAACTGCAGCTTTACATGAGAAGCACTACTCTGTCAATGGACAAGGGAGTATGCAGGGGCAAAACCTAGGGTAAAAGCATGTTAACTGTTAAAGTTAAGGCAGTGCTTGAGGACAAACAGAGGACTAAGCTTGAGACATGTCAAGTGAGGAGGAAGGCAAAATGAAGGACAAATAGGAATGGAGTAAGAATTTGAGGTTACATTCACTGGTGATCCAAATCAGTCAGTAGCAAATTGGAGTATTCAGAGCTCTGGGGTAGACAGGGAATGACTACCGACTACGAACTTGGAGCATGAGGACTGCAACAAAAAGGAGAGGCAATTAGTTCTGACCAAGGTGGAGTAGAAGTTCCATTAGTCAACAATGATCATGTGCCATTAAGAAGGTGAAGGGGGTGGGTAAGTAGAGAAGGTATACTCCAAGGAAAGATGAGCAGTAAGACAGCAAAGAATATGGCACTAACTGAAGAGAAGCTGGCAGAAGGGGTCAATAAAAGGGGCAAACTTTTTTTTGCATACAGCAGAAAGGAAAAACCTTGCTAAGCTGAGCAGAAAGATGAGAAAGACGGGGGAAACAGGATCATTGAAGAATGAGAAAAATCAGAGGAACTGAATGTACATTTTGCTTCAGTCATTATGAAGAAAAGCAAGGGGTGCCACATTGGGATGGAGTCAGGGCAGGATGACAACAGGCAGGGAGAGGGATCTGGCTGTATTTTAAGAAGGAAAAAGCACAAAGACCAAAGTAGGCTGCCTTCTAGACTCCACAAGTATGTGGCCAGTGTGCTGACATTTCCCAAGACAGAAATCCTAAGTATATCAGTGGCTAGTGGAGAAGATGCTAATGACTGGAAGACAGCAACTATAGCAGTAGGGGTGGGGATGCAGAAAACATAAGGGGAACTATAGGCTTGCTAACATAATAGAACTGGACAGGGAATGTCATGGGTAATACTGACATAAAGGCTGGTTACTTTTGGTGTCTTCTTTAGGGACTTCCAAGATGGCTGCACATTGACTAACAGCTTAATTCTAGCTCTCCCAGTGTGAAAACTGGAACTTAGCACAGAAAGCCAGTGGATTTATACTCCTGGGTAAATTTCAGTAACTGACTAGAAAGTGCACTGCCTGGAAGCCAGGAACAAAAATAAAAAGGACCTGAAGGAAAATGAGTTTCAAAAGGTGAAGATAAAACACTGACTGGGAAAAGTACTGCAGCTGTTCAGCAAAAAGCAATGCAAGCTCCAAACATGACTTCCAGTAACCTAGAGGAAAGCACAAGACAACTCTACAATGACCTGATTAACATAGACAAAACACTGACGCAGTATATTAACTCAAACAAAAACTGGAAAAAAATGGAAGAAGCCTTAAACAGCTATTCAGATAAGGTGATAAAACTGCAAAAATCACAGGTCGAAATGACGAAAAAGCTGGCTGAATATCAGACTGCACAAGAACAAATGTTTCAAAAAATAGAATTAGAGGACAGAGCACGTAGGGAAGACATAAGATTTTCTGCTGTACCCAAGAAGCTGGAAGGAAGATATTATTAGTTTTATGAAAGCACAAATAAGCAAATGGGCTGGTAATCCACAGTGGGACTTGTTAAATGAAAATGCACATTGGGTGCATGCTTCAAATCTCGCTATGAGAAAGCAACCTAGACCTTTAATAGTAAAGATGAAATCCTACCAGCACAAGGAGTTGATTCTGACAAAACTGTGACAGAAGGACAAAGTACTAAAACTGGAAGACAGCAGAGTGTTTGTGGAGAATGATTACTCATTGTCCACTAGGCAGAAGAGGAGTACATTTATGCCACTATTTAGAGAACGTCGAGAAGTAGGCATGAAATTCAAACCCAGCTATTCTCAAAATAATCAAAAAATGATTTTGAATTTTTGTGAAACAGGAGATTCTGTTTCTTGTTCTTCTGGTAATAAAGACCACACACAGACTGTGCCATTGAAACATTTTCCAATGTTTCAATGGAAAATGATTGAGAGAAGGAAAAAAGCACAAGAATTGACTAGAAGACAGTAAGTTAGAAATGAAGCAGAGACAGGATATGGGAGAGAGAAAGGAACAGAACTAAAACCATTAACTTGGAAATTGACAAATGTGGGATTACAAAACAATTATATTTGTGAACCATGACAACAAGAAAATCTGGAAATATTGGACTTTTTTGGACTCTGTTAAACTTGTAGAGGGCTGTAAAGCACATGCTTGTCATTAATGCTTGGAAAAATACTTAGGAGAGGGGAGAGAAAAAGTTAAGTAAAAACATTTTTCCTTAATGGTACTACTTTTATAGTGCATAATTTTCTTTGCATGCTATGAAGTAACATTTTCTCAGTTATTTTAAGTGTAATGGGGATACTAAAGTAAACAGGTTCTCCAGTTTTTTCTTCCTCCCTGATCTGTTTTAAGAAATGTAGGCACTGCAATGTAAAGAAAAAGGAAAAGTCTGGTTAAAAGAGCATGAAAAAAGAAAAATGTGTGCTTTTTCTTATCCCTGCATAAAGGAATAACCATATCAATGCCCTTAGCTTGCTCTAGTAACAAGTTTTAAGAGAAAGCAAATAAATGAAAAGGAATATTGAATATTATAAGGCTTTTTTCTACAAATGTATGCTTAGTAGCGATTTTGTATCTGGTCCTCATGTCTCCAGGAGACAATCTCACAAAGAAAAATGGCTAGATCATGTTCATTGAAAAGCATTCAAGTGTTTACCTAGCTGGGAAAGCTATAAAGATGAGACAAAACCAGACAGCACTTATTAGAAGCACAGGCTGCACCATGCATCTTAGCATAGATAACCTTTCTTTTAGGTTAACTCAGTCTATGTGTGCAGCTGTCAGTTACATTTGTTCCTATCAGGAGGATAAAACATCAATATCTGAAAATGTACACAGCTCCGTGTGTTATTATTAAGTTAATAGGTTTTAGGGCATACAGAGGTATGTTTTAGGACTTTCAATAAACAAAACGTTTTATAAGATGTGACATAGGCTCAAACAGATATGATAAGAAACAATTGTATAAAAGATCAACCTGCCAAACAGTGTATGCATGTAACACAAAAGCTATTACACACAAAAGGCAGTAATAACTTTTTAATACAATAATGCTTTCTGCTAATGTCTTTAAATATCAGTGGTCTCACAGATGAATACAAAACAGAGAGCAGTGAGCTACATTAAAATGTAGAGTGCAAATAGCTACACAACAGGAGATGCACTTGGAAAGAACTGAACATGTGAATTTGATAAAGAAAGGTTTTAAGGATGGTTATTCAGTGGAATACATGGGACAAAGGAAAAAGAGGAGTACTTATATTAATTGCAAGAGGGGCTCCAATAGTGATAGAAGAGAATACAGAGATAGTAATAGTAGATTTGTAGCACTAAGGGACTTCTGGCAAGGGAGGAGGATGACAACACTGGCTTATATTCCACCTAAAACTACTATAATGGAGTTTAAGAAAATTCTGGGGAGAAATACTCCGCTTTCAGCAAGGAATATTACTTACAGGTGAGGACTGGAATTTGATTTGTAACAGTGAAAATGTGTCTGGGGCCCAGAAGGGAAAAATAAGAGAGGAAGGTAGAGTTTTGAAGAAATTTTTGAAAATATTTGGCATGGAAGATGTGAATTCAGTACTAGGCGTTCAGAGTGAATTTACATAGTATTCCCCTAAGATACAAAAACTGGTCTAGGCTGGATGGAATTTATATTTCACAGTAATACATACATTTAACTGAAGGTCTTCATATGTACCCAATAACTATTTCAGATCATGTGCCAATAATAATTAAAAATAAAAACAGAGGGTTGTTGTTTGTCTTTCGGCTTTTTCCTGGTTAAGGGGTCACCACAGCAGAACTCCGGTCTGCTAATGATTGGCAGTAGATTTTTACGAAACGTCGAGGTGCCAGCTCGATGTCCAACCTTCAACGAAGACACACCCATTTACGCACGCATGTCTTTCGAACGCTACCCAACTGCGGGGAGGACATGCAGACTCCACACAGAAGGCACTCCCAAGCCAAGCAGAGAATTGAATGGGAGAACCTCTTGCTGTGAGGTAACAATGCTACCGCGTACCACCGCGGCATATCTTTTCCTCTGCTTAGTAATGAAATAAAAATGAGACACTGGCACTTTCCCATCTATTTGTTGAAAATAGAGGAATTTAAGGAATGGGTGGTGGAAATTATTCAGGCGCTATTAGTGAAGATAGAAATTTCTTCTGAAAATATAGCTAGGGAAAGGGATAAAACTAAAGTGGAGCTAAAAAAAATAGGGTGGAAATAAAAGAAAGGGAGATATGGTTAAGAAATAAGAATTAGAGGGAATGACAAATGTTCAAGTAATGCAAAATAGGGGGGGATCTCACAGAAAAAGAGGTGTAACTGCAGAATTTTCATAGGATAATAGGAATTTACTAGGCTACTGGCCCTAAGGCCCTTACAAGTCTAGCCAAGAATTTAGCCCATGTTCCAACAAGTCAGCACACTATGCCACTGTCCAGTAGGGACATAGGTGGAACCCCAGGGGTGTATTTTCTGTTCCCCATTCAGTTATCCAGGTTGCGCTTAAAAAGGTTTAACGAGGTACTCTGCTTTATGTGGAGAGGGAATCTATTCCACGAAATTTCAATAGAAAATAAGGGATTACCTTGATAACATGCATGAGTTTAGAAAGACTGCTGTTAAGCAACTGTTTTTTGATAAGAACTCTAGAGCACAAAATCTTTTAGCACAACAATTCAGGCATCAGAAAGTTGAAAGGACTGTTGCCAAGCTTAGGGAGCCTATAACACGGAATATAACAAAAGATCCTGTAGAAGTATTAGAAATATTTTGAAAATTCTATGAAAGTTTGTATAAAGAGAAATATGGTAATCATGAAAAGGTACAAATGGAAATGTTTATGGAAGGATTAAATATGCCATGGTTAGAGGCAGATGAAACTAGATTACTAACAGAATAGGAGGAGATTAGATAAAATGGTGATGTATAACCAAATCTATAGGAAAGTCCCAGGAATAGACGGCATTCCAGTGGAAGTATGGAAGCTAGGAGGAAAAAAAAAAACTGATAAAGACCTGGAAGGTTTTGTTTAACAGTATTTTACAGGAGAAGAAGTACCAACATCCTGGAAGAAGTTAGTGGTTGCTGTAATATTTAAAGAGGGTTAAAAGATCCATCAGGTTCATCCTTGTACAGGCCCATTTCAATAGCAAATCATGATTATAAAGTGCTGAGGTCTATACTGGCTAAAAGAATTGCAAACGTGATGCCAACATTGATAGACATGGATTAATGTGGTTTTGTGGAGGGGAGGCAAACATTTGACAACATTAACAAAACATTGATGTTCCAGAGGGAAGCAGAATGTAAGAAAATACTGCTGTTGTTGGTGGGTCTTGATGCAGAGAAAGCATTTGACAGAGTAAGCTGAGACTATGAGCAAGGCATCAGAAGCATTTGCATTCCCTAATAAAATTATAAGATTGATTAGGAGGATATATGAGGGATTGGAGGCAAAAATTAACGTGGGTAGGTTCCTCTCTGATAATTTCTGCTTGAGCAGGGGAACCAGGCAGGGGTGTCCTCTTTCTCCTTTGTTATTTGCATTATATTCAGAACCACTGGCAAGTAAAACAAGGGAATCAGAAATTCAGCAAAAATAATTGGCATGACAGTCAAGAAAAGCTAGCTCTATTTGCAGATGCTATTATTTTATACCCGATAAAACCAGACAAGGACATTACAGGGTTGTGGAAGATTTTGATAAGTTTCAAATCTTCTTGAGATACAAAAAGTAATGAAGCTAAAACAAAGGCAATAGCAGCAAATTGTGTACCCACACACAAATTGGTTCAGCAATATCCACATTTATGGGGACATGATAAAATGAAGTTTTTAGGAGTGGGGATCAAAAATGATTCTGGTGTGGCTGCTAAGGATATGTGGGAAGAGATTAAACAAAGGATATAACAAAAACTGAGAAATTGGAAGCTCTGTTATATGGATATACAAGCAGTTAAAATGTTTTAGTCCCTTTAGTTTTATATACAGTCAAGGCATATTTTGTCAACCAGAGAAGAAACTGTGGACAATTTATAAAGAGCTGAAGGATTTTACCTGGGAGGGAAGATGGCAAGAGTCAAGTGGGATAAGCGGATTCTTCCAACAGAGCAAGGTGAATTGGTATTACCCAATTTTCAGGGCTACACAGTTAAGGCTCTTATACATAGCACAAGCAGAAACCTATAATGGAAAGTAAAAAGGGATGTTGCTGAAACAAGGGGAAAGCTCAAGAAACAAGGACAGACTGGGATTTTGGATGTAGACCTTTAAGGAAAACAACAATAATCATACAGAATATTATATTCATAAACCAGCAGAAAGTATTACAAGAAATAAGCCAACATGGGAATTGAGAAAGGAGATTCTGCCGATAGGGATGATTTCATTTAGGGATACAGAAAGTAGGTAGGAGGGGCTGGAATTTATTGGAGAAAACTGGCAAAAAAAGATATTGGGAGCAAATAACTAAAGAGGTAGAGGCAAAGAGAAATAAATAGGGGGTCCTAAACAAAAGATAAGTAGTGGTAGAGTTTTTAGTAGAATTTAGATGAGGAGCTGTTAAAAAAAGAATAATTAATACAGCATGTATAATATTGCATGATAACTATAAGAATAATTCAAAGGAGGTTAGAAAGGATTGGGAAGAGACTGGCTAAGCAATTCACAAAGAAACAATAGGGGTTATCCATTTGTCTCTCAAACATGCAATAAAATCTAGAAGATTTAGGATTTTTGCTTGGAAATATTTGCATAGATATTTTTATATCCCAAGTAGACACCAGAGAATTTTTCCTCAGGTAGGCAAGCAAATGTTGAAGGTGTGATGAGGAAGAAACAGTTAATTGGGAACATATTTTCTGGGAGTGTAATGAGCTGGCAGACTTAAGATTCCCTACAGACTACTCTATCACAGATACTGGGTAAGCAAATTGGTGTAAGTAGGGAAATTACTTTTCTGAGCTATGATACAGAACTGGAATTGCCTAGGCATAGTGAGGCTTTGCATGGTCTAATTATGGTGTCTTCCAAAAAAGCAATTATTATAAACTAAAAATCAAAGTCTAAATCAACTGTACTAGAAGTAGTGAATATAGTACCAGTAACATACAACTGGAGCTGGGAACTTCAGAAATGGGTATGGGCAAATTACATAGGAAAAAATGGGAATTGTAGTTACAATTCATATAGGGGAGGAATGAGGTTTAAAAGAAGGCACGACCTGAATGAGCTAGGTAATGTCTGACAATGATTGGGTAGATAAGTGATGTATAATGTTTGCAACTAAAATTGTGTCATTATGGTTTGTGATGTAAAATGCTTGCAACTGGGATTATGTCAATACGGTATGTTTTCACTTATATAAATTTATGATTGCCTGTATCATAAGTGATAATTTAATAAAGATTTCTTTTTAACAAGAGCTTGTTCCTTTCCTAGAAAACAGCAACCTCCAGGACAACAACCAACAAGGGCTCATGGGGAGACAAAGTCACTTATTAAACCTGACTAGTTTTATAACTGGGTTAGAGAGTAGAACATGACAGATGAACTGGCAGACACTGTATACCTAGACTTCAGCAAGGTTTTTGACTTGGCCTTGGATTGGGGCAGCTAACAAGAAAATTGAAGGAGATGGGGACTGGACAATAAATGAAAAAATGGACTGATGCATGGATGACCTGTAGGACAGGACACTGTGTTTAGAGGAATCACGTCAGGCATAAACAAAGTAACAAATGCTGGGTTTAGTCCTAGGGTCAGTACTCTTCAACTAATTTGCTTCACACATACCTGAGGGAACTGAGAACAAGATCAATTGCTATGGAATTCACACAAAAAGGACAGTAGTGAATGGTGATGGAAAGAGTCTTAGAAAGATTTTGGAAAGGCTGTCCATGCGGCAAGTACCTTGCACAAAAATACAAAGCAATTTTTTTGAATCATAATCTTCTAGATGTGAAACATCAGCTGTGATTAGTGGAACTGAAGGTGACAGAACAGGAAGAGGATATGAGGAATGATTACGACAGAGAAGCTGGACTACCAAGAGCAAGGTGACAGGTCAGTGTCACCAACAAACAGAAAGCTGGAGTGTATATTCAGGGGGATAAGCATCACAAAGAGATAATGTTCCTGTTCCTCTAAGCCCTAGTAAGGCTACACTTTCAGTAGTGGGTGCAGTTCTGGAGGCCATACATGAAACAGGATACAAACCTGCTGGAAGTCTAGAGGAAAAGCATTGGAAGGGTGAATGGGTTGGGGCTGAAAAGATATGCCCAAAAGCTAGAGCTCTTCAGAGACCAGAAGAGAAAGATATAATGGAAGATGTAATAAGGGTATACAAACTCATGTCAGGGAGATGAGAAGGGCCCATCCTTAACATGAAAGAAAGGGGAGAAAGAAATGGCAAAGACAGTAGATATTGGTGAAACAACAATTCCCTTAGTTGATGAAAGCACTTCATTGTGAGAGTTGTGGATCCACAAAACAGGCTTCCAAAGTGGGTGATAGAGAATTAATCCACTGAGGCGCTGAAAAGGTGAAAAGGCAGGTGGGCAAAGGGATGGAGGGGAAGTAAAATGTCAAATGCACTTAAATGGCAGACTATTTAGGCTTAACGACTCCTGTTGACAAATGTAATATACTTGCATTTTACTCTATCTAAACTTAGGTTCATAGGTAGGTACTAGGCTACTGGCCCTAGGGCCTATATAAGCCTAGCCAAAAGGTACCCTGGCTTTCGCCACCCAAGAAAATTATTTTCCTGTGCCACTGTCAAACAGAGCCACAGAAGTGATACCTGGGGTGAATTTCCTATCGCCCATCCAATCATCAAGATTTTTTTTGAAGAGTGCTAATGAAGAGCTTTGTTTGATATAGATAGGTAGTTTGCTCCAGAGTATGGGAAATCTCTGGGACAGGAATCTATCTCTCCAGCATGTTCTGTTTATTGTGGTGGCAAGGTTTAGGTCTCTAGAGCGTGTAGCTTGTAGGGATTAGGATTTCTTTAAGTGGAGCATGTCTAAAAGCTCTGGGTTTGACATAGCTGTGTGTGTTCGGCAGAGATCGCCTCTGAGTAGGCAATATGTGATTGAGTAAAGCTGCAGTTTTTTGAAAAGGTCTGCGCAGGGCATCTGCTTGAGGCCAGTAATCATCTTTGTGAGGTATTTCTGTGGCCTTTCCAGTTGTTTTAGATGTCTTGTGAGGTACATACCAAAAGGGGCATGTACTCTATAATGGGTCTAATGAGTGACTAGCGGAGGGGAATAATGACCTCTTAATATGCAAATCTGTAAATATGTACAGCAGACCAAACTTGTGCACAATACTTATTCAGAAAGTAATGTATGAGAGGTTTCACCCTTGTAACAAACAGTACATAGTGACAATTCCTAAAATGTGGCCCAAGTATCCACCATACAATGGATGCAAAGTCTTACTGAAATGAATAGTGTTTAGGGACAACAGTGCATAAACTGCACCCTAAATGCCCAATCTGCAACAAAGCCATAATTTTAATAAAATGACCACTGTATTTTGGGAACATCAGTGTGTGAAGTCTACCTTAAGTACCCAGTGCACAATGGCTGCAGCACAGATTCAGTGCAATAACTATTGTATTCTGGGAAGAAAAGTGTACAACATGCTGCATCTTTCAACAGCACATTTTCTACAGTATTTTGGCAGGTGAGGGCACATCATTTTGTGAGGCTATATATCTATTTTTTATTGACAACAACAATGGTATATACTCTATATGTTTAAGTATATATTTTCAGATAGCATGTGGAATCTGTCATGGTTTTGCATAAAAACTGTTAAGTACCGTAATTAGCCGATTCTGGGTATTGTATTACTGGGATCACATGTATGATTTAACTGATCAATTTTAACACTGTGAAGGTATAACAGAGCTGTAATCAGGAAAAAGAGCACTAGAGACCAACGTAAACAGGCAATATCAAGCACATCAAATGTTAGAAAAATTTTACTGTTGTTGAGCTCTTTTGTCACTTACAGTACAAAGCAGGACTTCAGGTGAAGACATTTTGACATGCTTTATACTGCCGGTTGACATTTGTCCATACTTTTTCCTGATTAGTGGTAATTTTTAGAGCAGTTGTTATGTTATTTTAGTGCTTACTGCTGTTCTGTAACACAGCTGTCATACAAGAAGTCAAGACTGCATGCCTCTGTGTGCAACAAGTTTTATGACCTGAGTGATTAGCCATCCTATCACTCTTGCACTGTGCCAACCATATGTAAAGAGGACACCATGCAGTCTGTTATGGCTGCGCAGCATTACACAAACAACAATCTGTTAATACTACAACTATTTAATTTGAAAATACATTACATAATGCCTTTTTGGCATAACATGCCACATTTTTCTATGTTCATGGCATACCTCCTTTTAAGGTGCACAGATATATTAACAGGTTGACAGCAGTCTACTGTGATTCTGTCACTAAGAGTTGCACATCTCTGTACCCATGAAACAATTTCAACATGAAGAGCAGCAACCAAAAAAAGACAATTATACAAATCTGCCATGCTGTGTTGTATGCTGTGTCTGGCATCATCTATTAGGAACTGGAACTTTATGAAGCCTCATATAGCAGACTGGTTTACTTATACTGATCACAATTACAGAGTTGGATAAAATGTAGTCCCATCTTCAAAACAACCACAGTCACACACACAAGCTTTTGTCTAAGTATAAGGTTCTCCCTAAACTGGATACATCAATCTTTTTAAGCAATCACATTGCTGTCACGTACACACGAACAGGCAGGCATACATACATACATGCATGCATGCTGTGAACAGATTACAGGTGGGAAAGGTGTGACTTACCAGTTGCACACTGACAATGTAATGATGCTGTTGTGTGTTTGCAAGTTTTTCTGACTGGCAACAAGAAAATAGGCTTGTGAAGAGGTCCTGGGGATTTGCAGCAAAAAGTTGAGACTTCAGTAAATCAGAATGAACCCAACACATCTTCCTTGTTTATTTCAGCTACCAAACCATAAAATGGCAGACAAACCAAGAACAAATATGCACAATGGTTTATTAACTAGGACTGCATTTAACCTCAGTGCATTGAGGGATTACTCCATGGCAAACCTCATCGCACTCTCAAAAAACTTGAAATCCAAAAGCTCCCTGCTCACAAATCTCATAACAAAAGCAGCCGCCTACAGCATTGACTTCTATATCCAGCTTACCTCCTGCAATGAAGTCTTTGTCCCAATCTGGCAAAAGTATGCTGCCAAATTTTAGAACAGGTCCCTGTGATGGAGCCCTAATATAAGCAAACTTTACAATAAAAGGAAAGAACTTCTTGGACTAATGAATAAACTCAAATCCCCCAATTCTATATGCAAACTCAAAAAGGTCTCCGACAATACTGCTATCTCTTCCAAACTCAACCATAAAGCATTAATTAGGAACTTCAGAAGTTACACCCAACAATGCATAGAGCTAATACCATACAGCAGCACAAATTCCAATGCTCAGGACAAACCCTACATAAACTTTACCAAATTGAATTCCAAGTTCTCTTCAGTCCTACCTCTCTGCTACACCACTCCTTACACTCACCCCCTGTCTTTGTCTGAAATTATCTTCAAACAGGTCCTAAATACCCTCTCTAACAACAATAACACTATCCCTATAGGTCCTTAAAACATAGCAGGTTGTCTCCTAGTTTAGCAACAAACACAGTCTTATAGATTTCTTTTACAAATCTTTCCAATCTTAGCCTCTACGCCCAATATGCTTAAGACTTGGAAAACAGCCATGAAGGCATAGTTTGCAAACTAATGGAAAATATTATAAAGGAACTTATAAGGATCTTGGCAGCTGACAATGCCTCAAACTGAACTGGTCTGGTTTTATGAAACAAGTCCTGTCTACTAAATCTGGTGGAGTTCTTTGAGAAATAACTGAAACACTGAATAATGGAAAGATGGTATACACTCCATACCTGGATGTAGCTAAGGCCTTCTATAACACTCCACATCTGGTATTAATTAAGCTCACTTGCTTAACTATTAACCCCTATATAATCCCACTGGGTAGTTAATTAGTCCACAATCAGAACACATACAGATTATGTTAGTGGCACATTCTCCTCAAAGATTGGTCCACCAGTGGTGTCCCACAGGGTACAGTATTTAGGTTCACTGGTTTTCAACTTTATTTCACTGACATTTAAGTACACTTTAAGGGTCTTTAACGAAGTTTGTGGATGACTGTAAACCCGATGTGGTCATTAATTCTATAGTACTCCTCTACATCTTACAACCAAGACTTGCTCATACTAACACCTTATGTCAAGACCATGGACTAAAGCCAACCCGCACCCCAAGAAAAGAGAAAGCAATACTGAACTCTGTGGTGAGTGCAGTCTACTGAAAGCATGACCACCCCTCCCCCATACCTACCATATGAATGATACCCTAGTCAAATCTGACTATCTGTAGAGACCGTGGCATATTCGTAGACTGTGAACACTTGTTTAACTGCCACAGAGCAACAATCAATAGGAATTCTTATGCTAACTACTCCCTGAAGGTATATCCTCCAGACCCAAAGAAGTTACTATCCCCTATTCCTTCCTAATCTGATCCATAATAAAAAAATAATGCCCCCTTTCAGCATATGTACCTATCAAAATATATTACATGACAGACTCAAAAGATTCCTGATCAAAAAGTCTCGTGAATGAACTTCTTAATCTAAACAGCATTTAAAAACTATCACTGCACTCTTGTCTCCTAACAACTCTTATGCTGTGACCTCTGGCCCATTATGCAAAAAGGACCCAATCTTGTTAGACCTCTTACACATTTAGTAATCTGTCAGTACCACCAATACATGCTTTAAGGGCATACACCTACATCAAAATATTAATGGTGCCTTGCTGCCCTGATAAAACTCTCTCTCAAAGGGTCCTCCACTTATGGAATAAATGCCCACTCCATAGGTTGGTACTAGGCTATCGGCCCTAGGGCCTATACAAGCCTAGACATAACAATTCCCTGGCTATTTCTTCCCACAGTATTTACTTCCCTGGACCCCTGAGTAGCAGGGTGACAGACGTGATCCCATCCAGTCATCAAGGTTCCTTTTGAAGAGGGCCAAAGAGGCACTCTGCTCGACATGTATGGGCAGTCTATTCCAGAGTCTGGGGAGTCTCTGGGTCAGGAACCTATCCCTCCCATGCAAAATAAATTAGCTCCTCAAATCTCTTTAAAGCTACCCCTGTCATGTAGATTGGGGTTCGAATTTACGCCAGGCCATCTGCACAGCCATTATACAGAGGGGAAGTAAGTAGCGAGAATTACAGTAGCTAGTCTTCTAAACATCTACTGAACCCATTCCTTAGTATAAACCAATACACCTATTAAGGCAGCTTTGACAAAAGTACAGTTGTGTAAAATCTTACCATAACAGTAGATATCCTTTTCTTCACAAGTTGTAGTATTCTTTACAAAAGGGATCTCTTGCCAAGGATAGCCCATCATTCAGCCAGTATACTAAAGCCTTTAAGTCTTAGAAGTGTTGTACACCATACATATGCTCCCTGCGCGAGGAGTAGAGGATAAAGCTGATGCACGGACGCAAATTCTCAGAACAGAAAAGACCCAGGAGGAGGAGAACATGTACATCCAGAAAGGACCCCTTGGGCCAGGCAGGCCACAAATATACACAGCAGTTGCTAGAACAGAGGGGGAAGGAGGGAGGGACCAAATACTGCTACAGTGAAAAGGACATCTACGGTCACGGTAAAATTTTACACAACTGTACTATGTCCTCCCATAGGACTGTTGCAGTATTCTTTACATAAGGGAGAGGCTAAGAGGAAGCCTGGGAGGAGTAAGGCACAGAACAGCCCTTAACAAACCATTGCAGGATAACATCCAAACTGTAATGTTTAGTGAAAGTATTAACAGAGGGTCCAAGTAGCAACTTCAAGGAAGGATTTGGTATCCAAACCCTTGAAAAAAGTACCAGAGGAGGCAACTGCTCTAGCAGAATGTGTCTTTACACATGAGGAAAGACATCTGCAATGAAAAGAATAACAAAAGGAATGGCTTTAGAAATCCAGTAGGAGATGGTTTGCTTAGAGACTAACCAAACCCAAAGCCCTGGAATGAAAAGAAACAAAAAGCTGCTCAGATCTGCTAACTACCTTAATTTTATCTAAATAAAACCGAACTGTCTATGCAAAAACCAAGGTGTGGAGAACCTACTCACTGGCAGACTCCAGAGAAGGAAAAAAGGAAGGAATATGAACAGATTGATTAAGGTACAACTCACTGTCCACCTTGGGCATAAAAGAAGGATTAGTATGAAGAGACACCATGTCTCTATGAAAAACTAAAAAAGGATGAATAGCCATGAGAGCCTGAGGTTCAGACACACTCTTAAGAGCCAAAAGAAAAGTTTTCCAAGTACAATGCTGTAAGGAAACTGAAGAAGCAGGCTCCAAAGGAGCCTGGGTCAATTTTTCAACTACAAAATTGAGGTCCCAAGAAGGAATAAGTCTCCTGTGAGGCCTAACATGAAGAATGCCTTTATGAAATTGCTTGACCGCAAACAGTCTGGCCACAGGTGGATTCAAGGGCAGATGAGAAGAAATAGCTGAAAGGTGACTTAACTAAAGAATATACCAACCCAGCATGGAGCAGATCACACAAACGAGAGAACCAGAGGACCCTCCCACAGATAGTATATCTGCATGGCAAGAGAGGCACCAGACAGAAAATCTTTTCCATTTGGACATGTATGATTTTCTGGTAGTGGGTTTCCTGGCCTCCTACATAACCCAGAGCATGTCCTTAAGGTTTTAATCCCTTTTAGGCACCTCTTTTCTATCACCCACAGTGCCATCTGAAGAGTGGACAGATGGAGATGGAAACAGATCCCTTGTCTTGTGTGAAAATATCCACTCGGTGAGGTAACCTGTGCTGATTGCCCCTGGACAAGTGAGAAAGAAGGGGGAACCAATACTGCCTGGGCCAAAAGGGAGTCACCAGCAAGATTTTGGGAGAGTCCTGCCTGATTTTGTGCAGGACTTGTGACAACAGAGGAAGGAGGGTGTACAGAAACATTCCCTTTCAATAAAAAGTCCGGGCATCCACATTCCACATCACAGGAACAGAATAGAGGAAGTTGTCTGTTCAGAGGGAAGGTAAAAAGATCTGCCTCAGGAATACCCCACCGATGGGCAATGTGCAGCAGCACATCTCTGTGAAGCATCCTTTCATGACCCTGTGTTCTGGCCCTGCTCAAAGAGACTGCCACAAGACTGGGCTCTGAGGGAATGTAAACTGCCTGAAGAGTCGCTTGATACTGGAAAGTCAGATCCCAGACTTGAAGAGCTAGTCTGCAAAGAAGAGGAGACCTGTGCCTCACTGTTTGTTGGCATACCACATCACAGTGGTACTGCCTGTGAAGATTTTGAGGGGCCTGGGATGAGAGAGGGGAATGAAAAGCTTGCAGAGCTCTCATCTCTTATGTTGATATGGCATGATCACTGATGAGGAGGCCTAAGACCCTGAACCTTAAGGGGGTGACAAGAAGCTCTCCACCCCATGTCTGAGACATCTGTGAACAGTTCCCGAGAGGGAATTAGCGCTTAAAAGGGAAGCCCTGCTTTGAGACAGTTGATGAATCCACCACTGAAGCTCGAGTTTGAGACAAGGAAGAAAAGTAACAGGGAACTCAAAAGGGTGGCAATGTTGGAGCCACACCAATATGAGGTACCACAGAAATTTCCTCATATGGAGTCTGGTGAGAGAAAGCATAGCAATTGCTGGAAGCCATAAATCCCACAACCATGAGAAATTCCCTGGCCATAACAGAGAAAGAGGAGGAGACTGGAAAAAGGCGGGCAAGGAGAGATGCCAGCATGGGAATGGTCTGAAGTTTGCATCAAAGGAAAACATGATGCTGGGAAAGAGAGTCTGGACAGATTTCTAGCAGTTTACGGTGAACCCCAGACTGTGTAAAAGACAACTGTAAACTGGAGATCATGCAACAGAGATCATGCAACAGACTGCTGAAGAGCTTGAATAAGCAGGTTGCCTAGATAGGGAAAAATCGAAATTCCCTTGAAGCTTGCAAAATGCAATGACAGGAGCAAAGCATTTGGAGAATACCTTTGGGGCAGCAGAACGTCCAAAGGGCAAAGCAGAAAACTGAAAATACAAGGAAGAAACATTGAAATGTAAACATTTCCTGAATAGAGCATGAATGGGGATGTGAAGGTATGCATCCTTGAGGTCTACAGAAACCATAAAGGCCTGGGGAAGAAGATGAAATGAGGTCTGAAGAGACATCTGGAAAAAAGTAACCTTGAGAAAGGTGATGAGCAGAGAAAGATTCAGAGAGTTGGTCTCCATGTACTCTTCTTTGATCCAAAAGGGACTGCAGTCTCTCCGGAAAATGAGGAAGCTGTTCTTGAGGTGGGTGATGAATACCTGAAGGGGGTGGGGTTTTCCAAACCATGCAATATTCACAACAGATAAAGACTGCACCCATGAGTCTGAGGTGATCATATGGCAATTTGGAAGTGCTAAAGAAAGGCAGAGACATAAGGGGATCCAGCCGAGGGGAAGGGATGGCCAAACACTGACAAACATGCTTGCCCTGAAAGGAAGGTTTCTGGGAAGAAGTCTGAATAGACTTAGCAGAAGAAACATGCCTAGAACCTTTCTTACCTATGAGGCCAAGTCTGTCTATGAATAAAGGCAGACATAGAATGAGAAGTCCTCTGAAATTTGGGGACGTGGAGGCAAAAATGTTTATAAGTTCCTGCAAGGCCTTATTTTGCAGAGACTTTAAATCAGCAGCAGCTGTCTCAAAGATTTCTGTTATCTGGAACGACATCCAAAAGCTTGGCCTTAATATCAGGTAAAGCCTGAAGACATAGCCAAAAATACCACCTCATCATTGAAATAAAAGCAGCAGCCCAAGAAAGGGCATCAGCTGCATCACAGCTGCATTTTATCAAGTGACAGGCAACCTGAGAAGTAGACTTCAGCAGGGAAACAGCAGAAGTCTTCCCACCAGAATCAGGAAGGTTAACCACCACACCTTGGGTACCTATGAAAGGAGGGCCAAAACATACATGGTCATATGAATCTGGTAATTAATGGACCTAAAATTTAGGGTGGCAGAAATATAAACTTTCTTGCCCAACTATCCTTATAAGGAAGGAAGGAAGCAGATAAGTAGATGGCAACAGTTCAGAGTGTTTGTCAGAAGAAACTGAGACCACTAAAGGATCAACAGAAGGGGACTTGTACAAAAACATGCAGTCCTCAGTCACCGTGTAGAACCTATTAGGTTTCTTTGGTGCAAGAAGCTGACAGTTGGGAGCTACAGAGGCAGCAGAAAAGGTATCCAAAAAAGCTCTCAAAACAGGAGGGACGGTTGGTGGTTTGGGAGACACCATTTGTAGGTGTTTATAGCACCGCTTTTGAATGTCAGAGACATGGGAACAGTCCCAAATAAAATACTCCATCATGTGGGCAATTGTACCCCCAAAGGATAACTCTTCCAAGGGGAGTCTGGATTTGAAGAATGCTTTTCCTCCAAACGTAGTTCAAGAGGTTCTCCTCCAGAATCAAAGTATTCATCCAAGGAATCCAATTCCCTAGGTCTCTTAACAGGGGGTGGACAACTGGGGGGGGGCAGGGACAGAAACAGAAGGCTTCAGGGTCATTAAAGCATTTAACAGATTAAAATCCTGCCATTCATGCTGGGGATATTAAACAAGGGAGATGTGTTTAACTTTTTGCTTCTTTTTCTGTGGGGCATCTGCCCTAAAAACCCTCAGTGGTTTAGACCCTTTATACGATTCAATAATGCTGATAGGTATTTGTTCCCTTACTAAATTCTTAGGAATTCCCCTTGGTCCCTTGATCATCATCAGCAGAGGTTTTCCCTCAATTTTGGGTGCAGATGTTGGAAAAGTGTCATAGAACGTGTGAGATTTTGGATCCATGCCAGCCGCCAACATGGCTGTGGCACAGGAATGTGAGGCAAGCACCAGATGGCCTTCAGAACTCTTACTAGCTTCCAGAAAGACACATAGAGTAGGCTGGACAGCAATCAGATCAGGTCTAATCTTTATGGCCTTCTTGGCAGACAGATGGCTTCTTGGGTTGGGAAGATTCTGCCACAGCACCCTTAGCCAAAAGTTTAATTTGTTGGTTCTCAAGTTAATTGGACAAGGAAGAGAGACGACTACACAGGATCTTGGGCACAAACGCTTGACAGACACAGCACTACTTAAGGTCAAGAGAAGCATCAGAGGAAAAAAAAGACATGGGTCATGGTCTTTATAGAGAATCTGCATCCCCACAATGACATTTTCCCTTCCTGGATGACATGAATATAATACCAGACAAAACAGAGAAAGGAGAGAAGAAATCCCAATGGGGTACTTATCTGAAAGCAGCACAGTAACCAGCACAGCAGAATGACATTTGGACTGGTGGCAAAGAAGTTCTGAGCATTTGCATCCATACATCACTTTTATTCCCTATGCCTTGCCCAGGGAGCATATGTATGACATACAAAACCTAAAGCCTACAGGCTTTGATATACTGACCAGACACAGTGCTACCCTTGGCAGGAGATACCTTATGTAAAGAATAATGCAACAGTGATATGGAAGGATGTCAGCAGATACTGTGGTACATGCTTCCTTACATGCTTCATTCTTTATGAAATGCATAGGTCTTTGTGCAACAGTACAGATTTGTTGCACTTTGGGGCACAGTGTAAACCACAGTTTCAGCTTCTTCCATAATAATACCAGGTGTTTGACAGTTTAGAGGAACCTACTTCATACTTTAGTTTTATACCATTCCCTGACATTTTCCCTGGGTATGGCTTCTCTTAATCAAGCCTGCAATTCTTTTTATGTCTTAAGTTTCTCGCAGTGGATATGTAAAACTAGTAATGTTAAAAGAAAGCTATTACTAATGCTGTGCAATTCATGCTCACTTCGAAAGTGTGCTACAATCTGGTGAAGTATAAAAGTGCTGCAGTTTATGTCCAAACAAATTAATAAATGCCACTGACAGTGGTCACCCCTTTTTAATCAAAGGATAGGCAAAGATCCTCTCAAACAATCTGTAGGCAGACACCAAGCCGGACAGTCCAGAGGTCACCACACCAGTGCACATTCCATCATGTAAGGCAAGGAGACAGACAGTTCAGATTGAGGAGTCTGTGACATCAATGTACCAGTCTGCTTTGGAAACTGGTTTGGCACAATCACCACCATGACACAGTGAAACGCATAGAAAGTCAGCAACAAGGATGCAGCCAAGGGCTCAGCATAAAAATCCTCTGCCAAGACCCACTCAGCACGAACAAGGTAAGTGTTGAGCAAAAGGCATGCAGCACTGGGACTGATGGACTGGATCTAACTGATGGGGGTGGGGTTGTACCAGGATGGTCTTTAGCATTAAAAATACTGGCACAAAGACATGTATTGGGAAAGGAGGTGAAGAAACAGGAGTCTTTGGACCACTGTGATTCACCCTAGAAACAGAGCGGGATGTGATGGCACCCATGTCTATCTGGGTCTTGATGAAGGCCCTCAACATTTGATCCCAGTTTATGTCCACAATGATCCTGACAGACCTTGATGACCTGATCAAAGAGGCAGATGGAGGATGGGAGCAGAGGAAACTGGAGAGCTCCCCGTTAAATGTTCTTCTACTGGGAGACTCTCTCCTCTGAAGACCAGTCTTACAGAATGATGGGTTTGGCACAAGAAGGTGCCGGAACAGAGAATGGAGAAAAAGGGTCTCCAAGCTGATTGGAGAGGAGGCCTCGAGATGGAGAAGGTCATGAAAGTTTAGGAGAGGGCAATGAAGACTTCTTGGATTTCTTCTCAAACATACTATTTTTTCCCACCTGCTTTACCCTTATATCTTCCAGTTCTGAAAAGAAAAATGATAAGAAGACTGCCTTCAGAATGGGGCTTGTTGCATCTTTCGCGAAGGGAACAAGGCCTTAAGGCCTTACAAATTTCACATGATACCTGAAGATGGGCCAGCCCCAAGCACACACTGGACAAGTCATTCATGTCCTGGTGTGGAATCATATGCCCTCACCAGGTACACTTTTTAAAACCTAAAAGCATTTTCCTAGACTAAAAAGCATTAAACACATGGAACACACCAAATATAACAATGTGTAAGTGACACAAAATATCTGGAACAATCACAATGTAAATATCAGAACTATATAGAAATTAAATGCCTATAACACTAATACATACTAAACAGCTGGAGAAAGTATGAAAATGGAACCTGTAGGGAAGATGATGCCTCTGTCTAATCACAGGAGTGAAGCACGAGACAGAAACTTGGTTTTGTTTTTGCATATTTTAAACTGAAGAGAAAATTCACTTAAGGTGACAAAAGTTTGACAAAACATCAAATGAAGCAAAATAAGCAGTCATCGAGATGAAGCTCTGGAGGTCATGTCTGTAGCTGAAAGGCAGGAAATCAGGATCTGAGTGGCTGGAGGATACAGGTGCATTACGTGAGAAGGGGGATCCACAGTTATGGACTGAGAACTCACTGCTGGCTCAGATCTGCCTCAAGGGCGGATAACCTATCAATCAAAGTGGATGGATGGGATAATGTGAAAAAATCTTTAGCATTATGCAATACCAAGAAATACTACTTTTGCAACCAGAAGCACCCTGACCATATACAGCCCAGCCTATATTTCTCTTCTTGCAGGCTTAAGCACAGACTTGGCAAATGTTTATCTACAACAAAGAAAGTCTGCACAATATAATCATTAACCATTTTAAAGGTAATAAATTAATTTCTTGCCCTCAAAATTATTTTTACTCTAAAAATGATTTGCCAATATGTGCAAATGCATAGTTTTATTTTATGAATACAAAATTCTTGATTTGAAATTAAACCAAATCAGTTTAACTCATGTATCCTCTTTTGTGCTTTCTGGCATAATGTCTGGATCCTGCTGGAAGCACCATTTC